>NC_056729.1:669237691-669276172 GCF_019279795.1 Protopterus annectens
GTCTTGGCCAGTCTGGAGCTATCAGAATTATCCTTGGACGTTCCTCTTTGATTTTCAATAGCACCTTGTGCATCAAAGGAAGAGGTGGGAATGCATATGCTGTCAGGCCTTTCCAACTGAAGGATAGAGAGTCCACCTTCCAAGCAAGTGGGTGGTATGTCCTTGTGCAGAATTTCTTGAGCTGGTGATTGAGTGGGGATGCGAATAGGTCTATTTGTGGCAGTCCCCATTTCTTTGTGATGGCCTTGAAGATGTCCGGGTGTAGCATCCATTCATGAGCATCCGAGGTAGTTCTGCTTAATATGTCTGCTAGGATGTTTTCTTTTCCCGGTACAAAAATTGCTTGTAACTGAATGTTGTAACTCAGAGCCATATTCCATAGGTCCAGGGCCATTCGGCATAGAGGGTATGAATGCCTCCCTGTTTGTTGATGTACCACATGAATGTGGTGTTGTCTGTCCTTATCATCAACTGGCCTTCTTGAAGGAATGGTCTGAAATTCTGGATTGCTAGTTGTATTGCCAGCATTTCTTTTTGATTTATGTGCAGGTGCAGCTGCTCTGGAGTCCATAATCCTTGTATGCACTTGTCCAGCATGTGGGCCCCCCAACCGAGGTCTGAGGCGTCCGTTGTGATGGTTTGGCTTGGTTGAATGCTGTGGAAGGGCAAACCTGGGTTTGACTGGCATGCCTGAGCCCACCACAGGAACTCTTGTTTCAGGCATGGAATTAGTGGTATTTCGGTTTCTAAGCTGTGCCTGTGTTGAGACCATAAATTCTTTAGGTACCACTGTAGATTTCTCATATGTAGTCTGGCATGGGGGACCAGGATTATGCAGGATGCCGTGAAGCCCAAGGCCTGCAGTACTTTCCTTGCTGTTAGTTTGTTCTGCTTTGTTAATGCCAAGAAATAGAGAGGAAGTTGTTTTTGTTATTCTGCAGTTAGGAATGCCATCTGTTTTACTGTGTCCAATTCTGCACCTAAGAAGGTTATTGTTTGGGATGGCATCAGTCTTGACTTTTTTATATTGACTGTGTATCCCAGGGCCTGTAGTAAGCAAATGACTCTTTGTAAGTCTTCTGTTAGCTTGTTTTTGTTGTCCGCTTGTATTAGGCAGTCGTCCAGGTATGGATAAATTTGGATTCCCTGAAGCCTGCAGTGAGCGATTACTGATGCCAGGCATTTCGTGAACACTCTGGCAGTAGATAAGCCAAAGGGCAATGCTGAGAATTGATAATGCTCTGATCCTGCAAGAAATCTGAGGTATCTTCTGCAATGTGGTCGTATGGGGACGTGCAGGTATGCCTCCTTGAGATCTAGAGTTACCAGCCAAAACTCCTTGCCCAGCATGGGAAGAAGTTGCTGTAGGGTCAGCATTTTGAATTTTGGAACAATGATGTATGTGTTTAAAGCGGACAGGTCGAGAATAGGCCTCAATTTTTTCTTTTCTTGGTACCAGGAAGAGTCTGGAGTAAAATCCTTGCCTTGTTCCATAGATGGTACCCTTTCCACAGCTCTCATCCTTGCTAATTGAGCTATTTGTTTTAGAGCTTCTGTCTTTTGATTTGGTGGTAGGTTTGGCATTCCTCTTTTCCGGGTAAAGTGTGGAAATGAAACCTGTAGCCTTGGTCTATAGTTTGCAAAATCCACTTGTCTCTTGTGATACAGTGCCAGTTTTTTGAAACTAATGCTAACTTTCCGCCTAAGGGTGCTGCTATTTGTTCCCTGGTAGGCGGTGTCAAAGCCAAGTCACTGTGATTGTCCTGTTGTAGTGGCAGTGGTTGTGTCTGTGCCTCGTTGGTTGTTACCTTGCCACTGGCGTCCCCTGTAGGCACCTTCTCTGGATTGATTTCTGCCTCTTGAACGCCTATTCCTCCCTCTCTGAGTTTTAGAGGAGTCTGGAAAGGACCAATTTTTGGAAGGCCAGTTCCTGCTAAACCTTGGAGGCTGAACCTGTAAGAAATCTTTTACTGTTTGTACAGATTTTGCCTTCTCTTCCATTTGCTTCAGTACCTGTTGGGCAGGAGAACCAAATAAACTGACCTTATCCATAGGAGCATCTAATAGCTTTGCTTTAACATGATCCGGCAGGACTTGTTCTTTCAACCATGCATGCCTTCTTATAACTGTGCCAGTCATGGCTGATCTAAATGAAGCCTCCAGTGCATCATAGCCACATTTTAAGGAATGGTTGCTAACCTGCTGAATGTTATTCACCATTTCTAGAACATATTTCTTATCTAAAGAATCATCCGAGGACAGTTTCTTAGTTAACTGATCAAGCATAAACTCTTGGTATTGGATCATATGGAACTGACAGTTCAATGCTCTAGCTGAGAGAGTAGCAGAGGTGTATACTTTTTTACCCCATCTCTCTAAGGACCTGGATTCCCTTTCAGAAGGGAGAGGATTTTAGCTGAGGTCGAAGCTACTGCCTTAGGCCCCTGGGAGATAGTCTCAGGATCTGCGAAAGGAGCCTTGTATAAATGGTGACGAGTGTCCGGGACCCTGTAGAACCTATCGGGCTTAGCAGGGGCTGGAGGTAAAGTATCAGGAGCAGTGCAAGCATCATTAAATGCATCATCCACAACAGGAAGAACTGGAGGTTTAGCTAAAGGCCTATGTTGCGGTAAGTGTAAAAAGGTCCTAAGCCTTTTCCTAGAATCTGAGAAATCTTGCCCTTGCCATTGGAATTGCTCTCTCTTGGCATGTAAAGTTTCCCCAAAAGAAAACTCCTCTGGTGGAGAAGCAGAAGGAATCGATTCTTCAGCATCGGAATCTTCATAAGTAGAAAAGGGAGTCTCTGGATGGTCTGTATTGTCTGTATCATCAGAAGAGTCATCTGAGGACACTGGCTCAGGGGGCTCTGCTCTAGGTCTCTTTTCTGGAGGTTGAGAGGCCCTGTCTGGGTGAGATTGGGATCCCCTTATTAAAGAGATGAGATCCTCTGCCAGAGTAAGCATTTGGGAACTGGAGCTGGGCCTGTGAGAGGGGGGCTTAACAGGCACAGACTTAGAAGTTTGGGCTGCTTTAGCCCTGGCAAAGGCCTTTATAGACATGGCTGCAGGAGGCCTAGCAGCACCACATGCTGGGGTAGAGACATCCAAAGGGATGGTGTCCGATAAGTCTTGTGAAACCACAGTAGCAGGTAAAACTTCAGAGGCCGATTCAACTAGGGTAGAGGGGGCCTCGGTAGTAGTCATGGATTCGGCTGAAGATTGAACCGTTTGCTTGGTTTCGGCCGAAACAGAGACACTCGCGGTTTGCTTAACCGTGGTTTCGGCCGAAACCGCAGACCGCGAGTGTCGGGCCTTTTCTTTGCGTTTCTTAACAATTTGAGTAGTCGGAGGATCCGACGGCATTATGTACGCAAAATCTGAGCCGAAAAACTGTTCAGCAAACTCTGACCGACGCCTAAGCGTTCGTCGGTTGAAAGAAGCACAGGCTAAACAAGCTGCTACGTCGTGGTCTGGGCCTAAACAAGGTAAGCAGTAAGAGTGGAAATCTTTATGAGGTATTTGTTTCCCACAAGTTAAACAGTTATTCACTTTTTCTGACATCGGCTGAGGCAAGAAAGAGTCCCCAACGGGGTACTTAGCTTTTAGAAGTCTTCGAAGTAGTATTCGGTAGTAGTAATCTCTGGATCTGACCGACCGGCACTTGCGAATAGCTTCTGCTTCGGGCGCCACACGGCAAGAAAGATGGAGGAAAATGGCGTCGGCTTATGCCTTTATACCCGAAGAACTGCAGCTATGACGTCGGGTGAAGTGCGACACCAGCCGAGGCCAGACCCAGACTTTGGAATCTGGCCGACCGAAGGGCTGCCTGACGACAGGACAACCCATTTGTAAGGACTGCAGATGCATCCTTGAAGGACATCATCTTCAACTTCACTGCATATACACTCTCTCTGAAATGGATGTTCTAACAGACTTTTGAGATTCTGACCTCTATGAAATGTGACCCATGGTGGTGGTGCTGCGGTAGCGTTGTGACCTCACAGTAAGACGCTGTCCGGTTCAATTCACAGCTAGAGAGTCTACTGCGTGGAGACATGCGTGAATGGGCATACCTTCGTTGAAGGTTGTGCGTCAGGGTTGGTAACTCGGCACGTAAATATCAACTACCAATCATTAGTGGACCGGAGTTCCACTGTGGCGACCCCTAACCAGGAAAAGCCGAAAGACACAACCACCACCCTCTATGAAATGTGACTTTGGGGTTAGTGCCTAGCGTCTGACATAATATAGGATTCACTAGTCCGAAAATGCCAATTTTTCTGTAACATGTTCAAAATATTAGTAGCATCACAGGTAAATGTAATCAAGCTCATGGTAAAATTGTCTGTACTATTACATACTGGCAATATGTTGGTTGTTATTCCCTTACTTGCGTTTTTAAGGATAGGTACGAAGATACCTTCCTCCCTTTTTGTGGCTACTTCAATTATTAAATCTTCGACTAATGTATTACCCCCTTCTGATGAACATGTTCTTTAAGATAAGCAGCAGACCTCCTTTATTTTCCCAACTGCAGCAATTAAGAGAAATCTCACTATCTTAACTGAAGCCCTTACTCAATGGCTTGACCAGGTTTCAGCCCGTTCAGAAGTGCTAGTTGCACAATTACATGCTCGTTCGTTGGACAACACTACCAGAGTTACACCTGAAGGACTTATACATTTCATTACCTTCTACAGGAAATGGAACCCTCTGTCTTGCAACTACCAACATGGGGACAGCTGAGTTGGCTATGCCTTTAAATCAAGTAAATCCAGGTAACAACGGCCCTAACATCAATCTAAATACCGGTTTGGTTCATAGTGGGAGTAGTATGAGAACCGTAACCTCTTGCAACACAGCACGTGCATCACCTGGACCATCAATGGAGAATTATGTCACCTCAGGGCTTATTGGGACCCTCAATGTCATCAACTGGCTGAAAGGCCCTATATCTTTCTCGCAGGAAGGCCATGTGGATGAATGGAGCAACCCGGCTAGAGGTGACAGCATAGAACATGACATTGGTTTTAAACTATTAGACCACAAACTTTTAAAAAGTAAGAAACTGCAATTGGAGATAAAGTATTTTGATGAGTACTTAAGACGTGAAATAGTACCCAAAGGCTTACGGTCCTGGCAATTTCCTATAGGACTAGAGCCACACTCAGCATTCCATTTGGAATTAAGACATTTTGACCAACAAGTTCTTAATCTACTGAAAATAATTTCTAAACATTATCAGGTTCTGATTGACGCATTGGCACCTGAAATCATCCTACCAGATGAACAGATCAGAAATGACAATGACTTTTTAGGTACTCTGAGTACAAACGTATTTTTAGTAGTATAGACCAGGTCATTATTAAATTAAAGGCTATGAAACAAAAAAAACTTGACTGCGATTGTGTTAGCCTATCAGGAAGGGATAGCTTACCCTCAACCACCGATGTCACAGAGCTGGCAACCATTTACGAGTACTAAAAAGTCCCAAACTACATCATCCAATCAAAGTGAAATACAAAACATGAATCAGGAAGACCATGTGAATGCATCCAGCAGTAGTAATCATAGTAACAAAACACATATGGTTACAAGACATAAATCTAAAATACCTCAAAAAACTATCTATATTAGCGACCATGACAAAGGTATACAGGAAGAAAATTTTCAAGTGGTGAATACTACGAGGAACAACCCGAGACAGACAAGAACGGCACAGACCAGGAGAAATTAGCAAAGGAACAGACTGAGAAGATAACAGCTGATACAGCCGATCAAACAGCGAAAATGAACAGTGAGGTCCTTGCGTTACTGGGGACTTCAAAGTATATAATTTTTCTTCACTACATGTTGAACCTGTTCTGGTTGAATTATTAGGAAAAGGCCTTTCCTTCGTACTTACAACATACACTAATGTGGCGAGATTCATCATGGACATGAAACGTTTTATACGCAAACTAAACCTTAAGTTACTATTTGATAATGCTGAACATGTATCAAGTGATAGATTTAGAATTCCCAGCATCTACAATCCCCCTCTCAATCCTATACTTGCCTTGTTTGAAAATATTTGTGAACTAGATATTACAGAAACGTTAAAAGATACTAAGTCTAGTAATATACGACCCAATATTAGTACTGAAGAAAAGTTAGGATTGGAAATGATTAGATCATGCCAGGTGAGAACTATGAAACCGGACAAAGGCAGCGGGCTAGTCATAATGGACAACTGGGAATACATCCATAGGATGAAGATGTTAGATAGTGCAACTTATGAGCAGGTATCCCTTAATGAGGTCAAAATAGCCCTTAATAGGGTTAAGGGGTACTTAAAAGATTTGTTCTTAGAAAACAGAGTGGACATTAAAACTCTATAACTACACGACTATCCCTACCCCAAAAATACCACTCTTATTCGGAGTCCCAAAGATACACAAAAACTCACTTGATCCACCAATGAGACCCCTTGTCGACGCACGTAATTCAATTACTTACGCATGTGCCAAAGTGGTACATTATTATTGAAGAACTATGTTCAAAAAGAGCCATACATATGCAAAGACTCCTGGTCCTTTTTGGAGAAAATCAACAACTTAGCTTTTAATGGAGACTAAGGCTTTCTAACAGTAGACGTAAAAGATCTATACACGTCTATCCCCCAGCAGGTAGGGATTGAGTGGGTAATGTTGTTTCTGAAACAAAAGGGAGCCAATGAGTCCGACATCTCACTGGTAGGGGAATTATTGGACATTATATATTGACCAACAACTACATCATGTTTGACAACGAATGGTAGTTTTGCAAATATTGTGATGGCTAAATGGGAATTTGACATGACAGACCAGAAAAGGGAAATACAACAAAAAATTTACTTTTACACCAGCTACCTGGACAACACATTTATGATGGTCAGAGGGGATTATAACACGGCAAATGAATTAGTGACATACTTCAACAGCAGTACAGATTTTTTGAGATTTACACACCAATTTGACACTGCTATTATAGCTTATTTGGATGTCAGCATCAAAAAAGACAGACAAAGGGGAATATGTAGCAACTATCCACAGGAAGGAGACTTATTCTAACTCCTTCCTGCATTTCTCTAGCAACCATCCATTTAATCAAAAACTGGCAGTCATTAAAGGACAGCTAGTAAAAGCTACCAGAATGGTGACGGAGGATATGGACTTTATGCTTGAATGCCAAAACTTAAAGAACATGTTCATCAGAAGGGGTACATTAGTTGAAGATCTAATAATTGAAGTAGCCACAAAAAGGGAGGAAGGTATCTTCGTACCTATCCTTAAAAACACAAGGTAATAACAACCAACATATTGCCAGTACATAATAGTACAGACAATTTTACCATGAACATGATTACGTATGATGCTAGTAATATTTTGAACATGTTACAGAACAATTGGCATTTTCTGACTAATGATTCCATATCATGTCAGAAGCTAGGCACTAACCCCAAAATCACATTTTGTAGAGGTCAAAATCTCAAAAGTCTGTTAGAACATCCAATTCAGAGAGAGTGTAAAACTAAAGGGATGTACAAATGTGGCATGTGTCCGCAATGTAAAGTTGTTGAAGTGGGGAACACATTTTATGTCAGAAATAAAAAATATGGTTCAACTGTAACTCAAAAAAGTAGTTTACTTGGCTCAGTGCAAACTCTGTCAAGCAATACTACATAGGGAAACTGAACGAAAGATCAAAGAAATGATCTATAGGTTCATAGGTTGGTACTAGGCTATCAATCCTAGGGCCTATACAAGCCTAGCCATAACAATTCCCTGGCTATTTCTTCCCACACTATTTACTTCTCTGGACCCCTGTCTAGTAGGGCGACTGACGTGATCCCCGGGGTGAATTTCCTTTCTTCCATCCAATCGTCAAGGTTCCTTTTGAAGAGGGCCAAAGAGGCACTCTGCTTGACATGTATGGGCAATCTATTCCAGAGTCTGGGGAGTCTCTGGGTCAGGAACCTATCCCTCCAGCATGTTTTGTTTATTGGAATGACAAGGTTTAGATCCCTGGAGCTTGTGGGCTCTGAGAGATTGGGATTATGAGCACCAGTATGCCATTTTAACAGGCAAACTGGAAAACACATTAGCCAAACACGTTCAACAATGCAACACACATTCCTTTGGTTATTCAGTAATAGAACAAATTCCACCGAACATTAGAGGGAGACCCTGTTCACTAAAGTTAGATGAACTGGAACTTAATCCAAACTGAAACTGGTATAGTAGCCAGGAAACCAACTGTTTAGCGCTTTCATCCACCAATTTTAATACGTGAACTTCTTCAGAAACAAATACACAATTACCCAAGTTCCTTAAATACAAAACAATAAACGAAATGACATCAAATCAAGTGTTACTTATATCAAATATTGTAAATATAATAACATAAATCTAAATAAAATTCAACCTTCTAATAATAAATAAAACAAATTTAAAAAGTTGAATGAAATTAAACAAATGTTGATACAGAAAAGTAAAAACTAATCTGAAATATATAATGTATGTCTGTAAGTGAATGGAATCGTTTTAAATAAAACTAAACTATCTATATATTAAAAAACACTTTAAATTGATAGACTCATTAAGACCAGGTGACTTGTCAGCACCCAACACAAGTTGCCACAATGTCTCTTTGCACTCCAAAGCATTATTTAAATCTCCACCAAACTCACCAATGCTGATTTTTTTCTAGTACTGAAAATTCAAATTTCTTAAAGTTTATACAAACCGCTGTGTGTCTGGCCAAAGAATTAAACTTGTCTTTATTTTTTATGGCTAGATTGTGTTCATAAATTCTCTTTTTCAGGACCCTTTTGGTTTTGCCTATATAATAATGTTCACATGACACACAACTCGCAATGTACACTACATAATCTGAGTTACAGTTGTAATAACCTTTGCCCAGATGGTGTAATTCAGGGAATTAATGAATACACAAGTATTATTACTGATGAATCTACACTGTCTACAATTTTTACATGCATATGTACCCCTCTTGATGCGAACAGCTCTGATGTTGTCATTGTGTCTATTGTAGTCTACCTCAAGCATAGATTTTAAATTGACTACCCTTTTGTAGGTGAATGTGGGTTTAACTCCTAAAGTGCCAACCAACTCTTTATTGCCTAATACCACCTTCCAATTGTTGACTATTATATCTTTGATAAACCACATTTCATTGACTATGGGTAAAGAAAAAGCGATGTTATAAGTGTTGTTAATGTCACAATAGGTAGGTCTCGAGCTTATACCAATTTGACCAGAGAAAAGGATCGGTTTAGCAACTCCCTTCCTTAATAAAATTACTTCTTGCTCTATATCATGAATCCATTCTGCTGTATAGCCACTGCAAAGAAATAAAGATCGTAAAAATGTAATTTCCTTAAAAAATATGTTGTTGTCTGTGGTAAGCCTACTCAACCGAATGATTTGGCCCTTGACAACACCTTTTTTCATATGTAAGGGGTGTAAACTGTCCTTGTGTAAATATTGATTGGCACAAACCTCCTTTCTATATATTTGACTATTAAATTTATTGTTGATCTTATCCACACTAAGCAGTACATCAAGAAAGGGAATACTTTCTCCAAAACCACTCATTTTGAACTCCAAAAAGTGTGTAGTGTGGTTCAAATCATCCACCAAACCAAGAAATTCTTCGGACGTACCAGTCCACAAAAAAAGTAAATAGTCTATAAATCTGAAATAAGAAAGTACCTTAACAAAACTGGGGTGATTTACCAAAAATTTAAGCTCCCAATTAGCCATCACCAGATTGGCAAATGCTGGTGCCACCCTTGCCCCCATAGCTACTCCCAAAATTTGTTTGTAGATGTGTTTGTCAAATCTAAAAAAATTGTTGTCCAACACAAGCTCCATAAGACTACAAACAGTGTTAACTTTAATGTTGTCAAAGTCTGTGTGAATAGTTAGGTACTCCCTAAGATATTCCAACCCCTCTTCCTGTTCAATAGATGTATATAAAGACTTGACGTCAAGTGTAGCAAAACTGATAGATTCTAAAGATGTATTTAAATAACGTAATTCTTCCAATAAATGTCAGGAATCCCTGATGTAAAATTTGGATTTCTGCACAATTGGGTTTAATATATAGTCAAGCCAAACAGATATATTTTCTGTCTTAAGAATGTTTTGCTGAAATGATAGGCCTGAAGGGTGGATTACACTGATCAACGTGTAATTTGGGAATACCAAATAAAGTGGCGAGTTTTGGATGCTCAACCAAAAGGTACTCATAACTTTGGTGGTCTAATTCACCTTGGCTGAACATGTCAAACAATAATGCATCAACCCTTTGAAAACTTTTTTTCACATCGGTGATACAAACCACTTTGTAAATTTCACTATCATGTAACATGTCTAACATTAGCTTATTGTAATGAGTTGTATCCATGACTACAATCTTGCCCCCTTTGTCAGCCTTCATAGTTCAAATGTTAGAGTTTCTACGCAGTTCATATAAAGCATGTTTTTCTGTTCGATTAAGATTTTCCTCATACAACTGACAATTCATCTTTCTAAACTCGTTTTCGCATAAGTTCTGGAAAACTTGGAGAGTGGTATGCAACGGGGGGGTTTAAAGGTATTTGCTTTCTTGGGTCCAACTGTGGAAGAAGTATGAGGTGCAGCCAACACATCTTGCATAATGTAACATAAGTTAAACATGAACTGGAACTTCACTGGCAAATTTTGGTTAATACTTACAGTCACCCAGGCTTAAATGAGGCACACTCAATTTTATGTCTTTTAAAATTAAAAAAACCTAGTAAGATAAGAAGAACTAAAATTTAAAACACTATTAAGTGTAGAAATTAACAATATTATTTTGTGAGGTGATTGTATTTTTACAGTTTATCTATGCATTAGGTACAATTGTATGCTTATATAGGTCTGATGTTGATGTATGTAGTAACAAGAAGTTATGTACTCACCATAATGTTCGATGTATGTAGTCCATCTCGCCTCATATTCTTTCCCGAGGTTCGGAGCCGAACCTCGGCTCCGACTCGGCCATACTCTAGCTTGAAGTCTTTCAATTGGCTGGGCTAAGAGGTATCCCATACTGCCCTGCTCCCTTTCCCCAGATCTTGTTTGCAAGCTCAATCACACAACCACTCCCCTTCATCCACATGACACAAAAGAAGGAAAAAACATTCCAATAATAAAAGGAGTACTGAAACCAGAACTAACCTTTAGGTCCTCCAGGATGAGTGATGGGGGGGTTAATAAGAATGTGAGGCGAGATGGACTACATACATCGAATGTTATGGTAAGTACATAACTTCTTGATGTTATGTAGTCCAATCTCGCCTACATTCTTACCCGTGGGACAGCGTCCCCAGCACCTGAACCCTGGGAGGCTCAGTGGAAAATACCCCTGAGCACTGTGGAACCAAAGGAAGATCTGCCTCTGGATACCAAATCCAATTTTTAGTGAGTAATAAAGGTGTGAGGAGATGCCCATGTAGCTGCAGCACAAACATCATCCATAGACATCCTGGCCTGAAATGCTGTAGAGGTAGACATAGATCGGGTAGAATGAGCCTTCACTCTAAATGGTAAATCCTTACCACTTGAAGCATAAATGAAAGAAATACAACTAGAGATCCATCTAGACAAAGTCACTTTGGAAACAGGAGACTCAACTTTGTTTTCTGAAAATGAGACAAACAGCTGGTCTGATTTTCTAACATCCTTCGTTCTATGTAAATAAAAACGCAACTGCCTGTGAACATCCAACTGGTGAAATTTAAATTCTGCCTTATTAGAGAACTCTGGAAAAAATACGGGCAGCTCAATGGATTGGTTGAGATTACTAACCAAAGCCACTTTTGGCATAAAGGAAGATTTGGTCTGAGGGAAACCCTGTCCCTGTGAAAAATCAAGTAAGGCGGTCTTATTAACCAGACTTGGAGCACTGAGACACATCTGGCTGAAGTGATGGCTACCAAGAAGATAGTTTTCCAAGTCAAATATTTCATGTCACAAGTAGCTGCAGGCTCAAAGGGGGAAGTGGTGAGGCATCGTAGCACACAATTTAGATCCAAGGCATAACCAGTTCAAAGACTAGAAGGCGAAGCAGTACAGTGCCCTTCAAAAATGCCTTACAAAGTCTATGTGCCATTAAACTGGGTTCATTGGCAACGTGAGAAGTGGTAATAGCCGCCAACTGGACCTTTATGGTAGTGGCTGCTGAACCTTGATTGAAAAGCATGGAAAGAAATTCCAGAACTGAAGACATTGGGGCTATGTAAGGATCAATTTGTCTTGCATGAGCCCATATGGAGAATCTTTTCCATTTATTGGAATAAATTTCCCTGGTCGAAGGCTTATGGGAAGAAGATAGAATATGAACCACTTCTGGAGAAAAATGATGAAACCTGATTAGTGATGGAAGTGGAGTAGCCAGGCTGTCAACTGGAGGGTTTGAAGAGAGGGATGGAACTGCCCTGACACATGAGTCAGTAGGGTCTGGCTGTGGGTCCAAAATCCAGGGTGCGTCCATAAGATAGGGATGGAGAAATGGGAACCAAATCTGACGAAGCCAGTGTGGAGCAATCAGAATCATTTTGCTTACCAAGGATTGAGCTTTCTGAATAACCTTTGTCAGCAGAGGAACAGGAGGGAAGGCATACAGTACATCGGGGGGGGGGGGGCAATCGTGGACCAGAGCGTCCCTGGGTAACTCCCCCTGAGGGGGAATACGGGTAAAGTAGCTGCTGCACTTGATATTAATGGGACTGGCAAATAGATCGCAGCAAGGCTGACCCCATCTGTGAAAAATCTGCTCTGCAACTTGACTGCTCAGGGACCACTCGTGAGGCATAAGAATAGCTCTGCTCAACCTGTCGGCGATCATGTTGGACTTCCCCGGAATGTGCGCTGCTACAAGAAAACGTTGGGAAGACGCTGCCCACTGCCACACTCGCATGGCCTCTCTGCAAAGGGGATAACATCTGTTTCCACCTTTTTGTTCAGATACCATACCACCGACATTGTCTGAGTGGATTCTGAGTGCATTCACATGGTCTTCCTCAGTGGATCGCAATAGTCCCGACAGGAAGAAAGCTCTGAAGTGTTTGCAATGCTAGTAGCACTGCTCTCATCTCCAAGATACTGATATGCAGATGTATCTTGTGTTCTTGCCACATGCCTTGGACTGTCCTGCTGAGATAATGCCCCCCCCCCCCCAATCTGGGAGGCATCCGTGGTCACTGTGGCAACAGGAGGGGATGGAACAAAGGGTTTCCCCACATTGAGGTTGCTGGTGTGAAGCCACCAGCATAGATCCTGCTTGCAACTGTCTGTGATCATTATGAGATGAGAAAGCGGCATATTTTGTAGAGACCACTGGGCGAAGAGCATCCACTGAAGGAGCCTCATGTGTAGCCTCGCAAGAGGGACCAGCATAATTGTTCAGGCCATCATCCCTAACAATTTCAGAACCATTTTTACCTTCACTTTCTTTAAAGGGAGCAACACATTTACCTGCTGTTGCACACCTTGAATCCTTTCTTGAGGTAAAAACGTCCTCATACGCACGTGCACTCGGTACCTATAAAGGTGACACGCTGTGAGGGCGACAAGGCAGACTTTTACCAGTTTAGAGTGACACCCAATTGTTGACACAGATTGATCGTGGCATCTCTGGTCTGTAGTAGTAGATGCTTGGTGGTGGCAGAGAAGAGCCAGTCATCCAGGTAAGGAAACACTTGGAATCCCTGATGTCTCAAGTGAGCTGTCACCACTGCCATACATTTGGTGAACACCCTGGGGGCTGTGGTGAGACCAAAGGGCAGGGCTCAAAATTGAAAATGACTGGCTCCCAGCCGGAAGCGTAGGTGACTTCTGGATGTCCTGTCCATTTTTATATGGTAGTAGGCATCCTTGAGGTCAATGGAGCACATCCACACTTCTTTTCCCAACGATGGGAGAACACATTGCAATGTGACAATTCGGAACTTGGACTTCTTCACATGGAGGTTCAAGCGGCTGAGATCCAATATGGGTCTCAGGTCCCCTGTTCTTTTCGGCACCAAAAATAATCTGGAGTAAGTCCCTAATCCAAATTTGTCTGAGGGGACATGCTGGTTGGCTCCTTTTTCTAGCAGCTTTTGAATTTCTGAAGCTGCGGAATCCCTTTGATTGGGTGGAATATCTGGGATTCTTTTGATCAGCAGGGGGGGGGGAAGAGAATGGAATGTGATATCCTCCGGAAAATACTTTTTAATACCCACTGGTCCTGAGTGATGTGCTGCCAGGCTTCTGGGTATAGTGAGATGTGACCCCTGACTGGCTCCGGGGAAGCGCAGTTGGCCTCACATCAGGAGTGCTGGTAGGAAGGACCACGAAAGGAGTAGCGGTCTCCCTGGTTACGCGGGCCTCCTCTGCCTCCAGGGCGACATCTACCCGAGTTGTCACCCCCACCCCTGCCCCTGGAGGGGGATTCACTTTGTGTGTCAGGGAAAAATCTCTGTGATTTCTTGAACCACATTTTCCCACCCTTCTGGCTCTTGGGATAAGGTTTAGAAGGCATGGAAAAATGGACTCCCACGGCAGACAGTTTTCCCCTCTTGCTCGCACCTAGTGAGAGTGTCTTTCACCTGGGTTCTGAACAAGGAGGAACCATCAAAAGGGGTGTTGGTGAATGTAGACTTAAAGGCCTCTGCGAAATTACAAAGGCACATCCAGGAGCGTCTCCTGAGAGAGACTCTGGAACTCGCTGCCCTACACGCTCCTTCGGCTGCGTAGATGATCAGCCTCATGGAGGAGTTAGCTATAGAATTTAAGGTAGACATCTGAACATTGACTTTGAGCCACTGCGTCAGATATGTTACCTTGCAGAGTATCTACAAGCTCTTTCAGGAGATCTCTTTGTAGCCTTGTAAAATGTGATAAGTAATTCAGCGACTGCAGAGTAAAGGCCACTGAAGAAAACATATGCTTCCCATACCGGTCCATGGTCCTAGAACTCCTCGTTAGGGGGATGGACGGTAGATGACGTCTCAGCCAGTTCCTTCTTGGTGGCAGCTGCCACCACCATGGCATCTACTGGGATGCCTTTTGTAAGAAAGTCTTTGTCAGCAGGGGTGGACAGAAATTTGTTGGGTCTCCACGGGACTGGTTCCACAGTGTCAAGGGTTTCCCACACCCTATGACGAACCAAATCCAGGAGTTCGTCGAAGGGTGGAGAGACCCACCAAGAGGTGGAAGGTCTGAGCCCCAAAGGCCTTCAGGAACACTGACTCCTCTTCAGAGGGGGGTTTTGAGGGCCAGTCACCTCTCTGTTTCAAGATCTCTAGGATATCAGAAAAGGAGATATCCTCAGAGGATGACTTGGGGGACCTCTCTGATTCCTCGAGGTCAGTGTCTGATATGAGAGACTCTTCCTGGGAGTCTAAGTGCTTCCTCTTGCATGTTCTTTTTCTGGGGGGCTCCTCAGGCACAAACTCTGGTAAGCCCTCAGAAAATGGGGGACCACTCATGGGTGTCTCCTGAGGCCTTGGGTCTTTGCTGTCCAAAGATAGAAGGCGATCAGAGACGGTTACCAGGGCTGGAGGGGGAAAGTGTCAGAACTGTATGATGCAGCTGAGGATCTGGCCAGCACACTCTGCATGACCTCGAAAGCTGGTCCCCCCGGCTCCAAAGATCGACTAACCGTGGAATATCTCAGAGCAGAGGGGACAAGGTCCGAAGCAAGAGTCTGGCTCACTCGAACCGAGGCACCGAGTGGGAGGCTGGCAGCCGAAGAGCGTCTTCTGGCCTCCCCTTCGGGTCCGACTGAGGAACCATTGTGTCCTGGACCCCGTGGACGGAGCCGACGGGGTCGCAGCTGAGATCAGAGCCGACAAGTCGGGATGGGCCATCGGAGCAGACCTAGAAGCATCATACGGCACCACCGCTCTGGCTCCGAAGGCTAGGATTTGCTGACGATGGATGGGTGACTGGATTCGGAGCCGACTGGGCTGGAGCCGAAAGCAATTTAGCCAGCACCGGTGATTGGAACAGTCTCTGCACCAGTCTAGCTACATCTACATTGGAGAGTGTCCTGGAGGACCTAGAGGACAAGGTGGGAGATCTAGACCTCCTCTCAGAAGGAGACCTGCGAGGAGGAGAGACTGGTCTAAAAACTGGAGACCGGCTCCAGCTAGCATCTCCGTCACCGGCTCCGAAAAGCTGGGAGCTGATGTAGGTCCTGTAGCTTCAGAAACTTCCTTTGGCACCGAGACAGTGGAGCCGAGGATGCCACTGTAGATTTGATAACTTTCCCTAGAGGCTCCGATAGTACAGACGGAGCCAGAGAACGTTTCTTTGCTTTAGATGTTTTGGCGGGAGAGGACTTAGCACTAGAAGATCTCTCCAAATCTTCCTCAAAGGAGGGTTTCAGTAGACCCTTCAGTATCAGCTTGTTCTTCCGTTCTTGAACACGAGGGCTGAATGCATGACAAAAAGCACGATTCCTAAAGGTGTAGAGCCCCCAAACAGTAAACACATACCGAATGCCCATCGGTAATGGACATCTTGTACCCACATTTACTACACTTCTTGAAGCCCGAAGGCTTATGTTCTTTAGTATTTTTAGACATAGTAAGCAGGATACAAAATACGACACCACAGTCTGACGAGCAAAAAGCGTGGAACCAATAACTGAAAACTACAGACAACACACCAGGACCTCTAATTCAAATGGTCCTGAAGGACAAAACACTAAGAAGGACTAGGTTCTCTAACTTAAACGGTCCTAGCCCGGAGGGGATAGGTACCTAAGCACAAGACAAACACAGAAGGGAAACAGACAACCAAGGGAGGATTAGCTCCTCTAATTGAAACGGGCCTAGCCCGTAGGGAGATAGCTGACGGGCTACCAGTAAAGTAGATAAAAAGAAACAGAAGGAGCACAAAACTGCTTCACAACCACAACACACACGCAGACACAGCTATGAAAATAGCTTTTGGAGCAAAATATTAGTCAATTAAGATACAAAAGTTATACTTAGCCACAGCCAAGAGCGAGACCACGTCTGAGCTTTGCGAGCGGCAAACGAGATCGGGGGAAAGGGAGCAGGGCAGTATGGGATACCTCTTAGCCCAGCCAATTGAAAGACTTCGAGCTAGAGTATGGCAGAGTTGGAGCAGAGGTTCGGCTCCAAACCACAGGTAAGAATGTAGGTGAGATTGGACTACATAACATCTAATGTTTTTTCAACAAAAAGCATTTTAACAGGGTTTGTGTTAGGAGGTAGGGCTGTACTTTAAGTAATTTGTAGATCATTAAACCCATTTCACTGGAAGTTTTAAACACATGACTTGATTGTGTATTTAATCAATGGGAGGGCTATGTATGAATTTATCTGAAGAAGTCTGAGTATTTTCTCAGACGAAAAGAGCTTTATGTGGAAGGAATACATTTTATGTTCTTTGAGATTACTTCTGTGCACTTTGACTGTCTTTTTTTACCAGTACTTGTGTTTTTCAGGTAATGTCGATCAGGCCAGGAAGTACAGCTTGCATCCAACAGCAAGGGAAGAACCATCATGAATGATGACACTGCAACCACAAGCAACATACTGTCTCAATGCAGCAAAGAAAAGAATGAACCCTGTCATAGTGTTTAACACCAGCACTTGGAGGCACTAACCATAACTAATATCTGTTCTATCAAAAAGGATGTCCAGTCCTTCATCTACCCAGCCCTCTCTAGGGGATGGCATAAGGAAAAGGCAGTAATAAAGGATGTTCATCAACTCTTCAAGGGGAATCCATTACACCAAGAAAAAACAAATTCTTTCAACTGATGGCTACCCCTCAGCCACCTATTGCAAGTTCAAAACCTGTTACCCCAAGTTCAGACTCAGAAGAATCAAATGTGGTTTCTGCAAACAGCAAACTCTGAAACTTCCTGTCACAACTTTTAAACATTTTGGCAGGAGGCCCTGCACTCCCCACCAAATCCTTGTTGCATATAACTATGACACTGCTGTACCTTGTACAAGGTAGAATAGTGAGATGCTACAGTTTTAGAATTAGTATGCATTTCCCTTAATTGCACTTACGATCCTTGGACTTTCAACTGGTGCCCATTTCCTCCAAGTACAGCAAACCCTAGGTCAGGTCCACCTTAAAAAGCTGGGTTGAGGCCACAATCAATCAGCATTTCAGATATGGGAATACCAGATGGACCTTCTTCTGAACACTACCCACTGGCACTGTGGTGAAGATTCATATGTTAAGAAAGGACAAATGGCATTAATCTTTAGTGAAAATGGAGTGTACCTAATTAAACTGCAGAAATTAATCATGGAGTTCCAATAAGATGTACAAAGTAGCACCCATCACATCAAAAAGTCCATAAGTACAGTAACAGATGCAGCAGACACTGGATGATGCCCGTGTGAAGCCTCACATACACATGTGCTAGCTAGTCAGTGAGATCCAAGATAGTTTCCCTGTGGGCAACATCTCCTGAAAGCCCCCATTCAAGAAGAGAAACCCCTATTTCAGGAGGCCAATCAAGTGCAGTATATGCCATTTTTGATGATATCCAGGACTCAGCTGTCTTGACTGCTTATTTTAAAACAAGAAAAATACAGAAAATATGCAGTAACTTCCAAAAGGCAGCCATAGCGAGAGGTAAACTACATATGAGCTATTACAGAAGTCAGGCAACTTAACAGCTGGTAATTCCCTAGGAGGAGGCACTGCATGACTGTTGCCAGGCTGTAACTGCCTTTAAAGAAGCCTTCCCTTGGGCATTGGCTAGTCCATAGGTAGGTACTAGTCAGCCCATCCACAGACCTTACAAGCTTTGCCAATAAACCACATTTAAAAACTTCTCCTCAGTCTTGAAAAGAGTAACACAATACAGACTGGGGGAAATTTTGAAGATACTTACCCAATTATTTAGGTTTACCACGAAAGTTGAAAGGGTGGCACTCTGCTTGCCACTACTGGAAGCTGGTTACAGAGGTGAGGGATGTGCTGGGATATGACCATCATGGCAATGCACGTCATCACTTGATGAAGGTTTAGGTCCTTTAATCGGGTACCATTTGTTCTGCAAAGGTATAAGTGGTATGACAATGCTGACTTTTTATGAATTGAAAGGCAAATCAAAGACTACAAAAGAGAAGTCTGTAAGATATCAGGTACAGGCAGATGGCACCCAGCCTGTCTATACAACTGTGGATCTTGGGGCCACTGATCGTTTTAGTTAGGGATCACTGAGGTATCTTAAGCTAAGTGACATGTTTAAACACATACATGCCAAAAGGGTCTTTACATTCAATAACGGACCTGATGGGTAATGGGGAATTAACACGTCTCTGAATCTAGGAGAGATGCCTTTGGAAATTAGCTGTGCCAGACAGGATTTTCAAACTGCTACGGAGACATGATGGTCAAAAATAATTCCATAATTGTGCCTAGCTCTCTTATGACAATGCCCATTTGGAGGGGTGTATCACCTATATTGCATGGTGTAAAAATGTCTTATTTACCAAAACAAACTATACTGCTACTTTAAGTTTAGTTTAAGACCTACATCTTTGCACAAAGCGTAGCACAGGCTAACCCATAATAGAGCAATTATGAATCAGTGGAGGAACGAACAGCAGCAAAAAACAATTTACAGTCCTCTGCAAACTCAGACAATGTTAAACAGGACTGTGGGACTGAAGGTCTGAGAAACGGATGCAAAACAGGATAACACTTGCCACTGTGGCATACTACTAGTAGCTCCCTTACTTTTATAAGTGACATCAGAGCCTCTAGACATATTGGTTTTGTAAAACAAGCTGCTAACTATCCACTGCACAAAATAAGAATTTACAGTTTAATTTACAAGTTTGTCAGTAATGTCTACATGGGAAATAGTGTATAAGATCTTAGTCAAGACAACATATGCTGTATATACAGCATAACCACTACTTACTGCTTTGGTAACTTACAGCTTACATATGAAACTAGCAAGATTAATGGATCTATAGTTAACACGGCCCATGGTTTTGCTGCCATTATGTAAAGACATTACAATGACTGTTTTCCAGGCTACAGGAACATAACCAGTGGAGAAATATAACCGATGACTATTTGCACCTCTTCTAGAGGTCCCTTGATGAATGTCTGCAAGAGCTCTCCAAATAATCTCCTGGATCAGCATTCCATGAGTGTGCGGAGTTCCTCAAGAAAAGAACACAGATGAAACCAGGCCACCCTATGCAGGCGAGTACCCGGAGGCTCAAATTTTTTTTTGTACTGTGCACCAACTGCCTATCAAACATAAGCCCCTCCACAGGCAATCAGCCTGGAGGTGCCATCATTCAGACATTGCCATTAGGTTGGTGGTTTGAGGCTCTCTTTTGGTTGCCCCCATCCTGAATGCATGCACCTAGTGAGACAAAGGGGAGGGATGTGCAATGGGATGACAATGGATGGCACCCCCTCACTTCCACAAGGGTTATTCCATACAAGCTTCCCTGTCCAACTTATACAGGCAAAGGCAATGAGCTTTCTAATCTACAAAAGGAAGTTAGTACAACCAGTGCGACCATGTGAGCAAGCCCTCCCTTTCCCCCAGGAAAGTGAGCGGGTGACACCCCTTCACTCCTCCCACTCCCTGCTTGGCTTCATCAGTTCCTGGGCCGCTAGTCAAAAATCACATCTACGACGCAGATGGAAATCTATCTCCTGCTCTATGGAGCCAGACTTGTAGGTTCAACTCTTACAGTCAAAGCTGCAACTGGCTACTTGAATGTTAAAAGCAAAAGCCTTAGAGACGGTCTTCTTTGCAGCTTCCTTGGCACTAGGAAGCACAAAAAGTTTAGCTAAAAGGTGGATTACCAAACAGGATAAGAACAAAGACAGGTGAAATAAGTAATTTTAAGTACATAGGTTCCAAATGAAATACAAGCTTTTAACTAACCTGTCCAATGTTTTGAATCCCCTATACAGCAGAAAAGTAGCCAAATATGGGAGGCCTCTAGGCTTTGAGCATTGGAAGGCAGGTCATACAGGAAGTGACCTTTGCATAATTTTTTTTTTTTTAATTACTCTCAATCCCCATAAATTTTATACCATGTTTTTCTTACTTTTTTCTTACCATTTTCCATGCTCATCTTTTAATGAAAAACCCATAAGCCTTACATCCATAACCGTCATGCAAACCTCATGTACATTATGTAAAAATCATGCTGTTCTGCTTAGGAATAGTGTATGTGATTTGGTAATAAAAAAAAAGTGCTTACTTTATCAGCTGATCTAAGAGTAGCCAAGCTTGGGTTTATCCTCTTCAAATAATCAGTACTAGTCATTTTCCATAAATTCTCATATATGGGGACAAACACGCAACCACGGCAATGCATATAAAGATGTCGCATGACAACATAACTGTGCTCGTCCCTTGTGGTTGGCTCTTTGCCGCCTTGCCATTAATAAACATCTTCATGCAAGTCACAAACAATAAAGATTTGGCACCACCTCTGCTAATAACTGAAAACAGAATACATACATACATGACTTACAGGAATTTCCAAAGCCATAATCAGGATGAGGAACTGCCCACCCACAAAAGAAGGAAGGGTATTCCTAACTAATCAAGGAAGGTTCTCTCCACAAATCAACTTGCATATTAAGATTTCACTATATGCAAATAATACTGGGGACTATTCCTTTATAAGCCTTAGGAGTACAATGATTGCCATAAAATGCAACTGCCTGGCTGGAAGGAGATGGAGGGGAAACACACTCAAGAAGTACATTGGCCCTGAGGAATCAAACCAAAGTCTCAAACCGCAAAGTTAAAGTGACAGATGGTTGGGAAAGGAATGCCATAACAAAGCATGGAAAGGCAGGTAAACAAGTACTGCAGTAAATCATTCCAAGAGGAACTGGTGTAATTACAGTCATGGACAGTGGGCAAAATGACAACTGGCACATAAAACTCATTCAAAGGGGAAAGAGGGATAACAAAACCCTCACTCATCTTATGAGGACAAGGAAATCCAATACTGACAGTTCATAAAGAACACCCCCCACACTTACAAACAGCAAGAATCTCAGGAGTGAACACAGTTCACGTCTCTTCAGTTTCCAGCTCCTGACCCCCCCCTCTCCCCGCACAGAGATGACAGGACATCCTGAGAGACAAGACCCAACTCTTGACAAGATAGAGAATGGAGGAGGAGGTCCTCCCAGTTGGACTCTGGTAACAGCACACCCAGAGGCAGCAAAGCCACCAGAAGTAGAACTGCTACCAGTTGTGTTTTTGTATCTCAGCGGTATTGGACCTTCTACTAGATTTGTGCACAAGTCAAATCATAAGTTCAAACTCCTCAGAGGAAGGAGTCTCCATAAGTAATGATGGCCTGTCCTCAACAGAAAGGGCTACCATCCAGTTAATGAGGAATTTCTACCCTGCTCCAACCTCTATTTTAGGCAAAGGACAGGACCTACACCCCACCTCCACAGCTCCGAAGTACAGATGAGGCCCAGTAAGAGAAATCAGGATGCCTCACAGGCAGCCAAATGAACAGGTATAATATAAGTAATTATTGCATGTATCTACCCAGTTTAAATGCAAATGGAGAAGTTCAACACCCCCTGCTGTACACTTCTTGGTGGCTGACAGCACCCAGCAGATAAGGGCCCCAGTTATGTTGGGAAAAAGGAACCAAGAACTCCAGCCACTGGAAGGGAAAGTACAGTTTTGTACCTACCATAAATGTAGATGTTCGAGTGTAGACACTGCTGCAGTCATTACACTTGGGTTATCCTGCTGTCAGGCAGTACCCCAGCCGGCCTGAGTTCCAAAGTCTTGGTCCGTCGTCGGTTGCTGTCGCCTCCTCCCTGATGTCAGTGCGACAGGGGTATACAAGATGCAGCCGACGCCATTTTCTTTACTTTTTCTTGCCCCAGATGTCAGGTGCCCCCAAATAGGTAGGCAATTCAAATTGCTAATAAAACATACATAAGAAATGTAAACATACTTTCAGCTACCAGCAAATACTCCCCATAGGTAGTAAAAGGTAGAGGAACTAGGTACATACTAGCCAGTAAGAGGGGAAGGAGGGAGGGTAACCTGGACTGCAGCAGTGTCTACACTTGAACATCTACATTTATGGTAGGTACAAAACTGTACTATGTTCATCGTGTGACACTGCTGCAGTATTACACTTGGGTAGAATCCCAAAGCTGAGGTAGGATGGTTGGTTCTATAAGGCATTAGGGGTGGCTATAAGGCACTGCAGAGGCGAAGCCAGCTCTGGATTTAGAGTACAAAGGCAGATGGTAATGCTTGGTGAAGGTATGCACAAAACTCCATGCTGCTGCTTCCAAAATATCCTTGGTAGGTACTCCTCTGAGGTAGGCAGTTGAAGTGGCTGTTGCCCGGGTGGAGTGAGATCTAATGCTGTTAGGCACAGGTTTTCCATGGTACGTACAACAGAAACTTATGCAATGTCCTATCCATTTGGAAATAGTCTGTTTTGAAATAGCTTTTCCCTGTGCTGCTGCAGCATATGCTACCAATAATTGCTCAGATTTTCTGAAAGCTTTGGTTTTGTCCAAGTAGAAGCGTAACTGCCTGTGAATGTCCAATGAATGCAGTAGTCTTTCCCCTTTATTCTGTGGTTTTGGATAAAAATAGGCAAGTGAATGGTTTGGTTTAGAGACGCACTTGAAACCACCTTAGGCATAAACGGAGGGTTAGTTCTCAAGGACACCCTGTCCTGGTGGAAAATGAGGAAAGGTTCCACTGCCATTAGTGCCTGTAATTCTGAAACTCTTCTTGCAGAAGTTATTGCCAGGAGAGCAGTTTTCCAAGAAATGTATTTTAATTCTGCCGTGCTAGCTGGTTCAAAAGGAGGTAAAGTTAATTTTTCCAAAACAAAGTTGAGGTCCCAAGTTGGAGTAGGTGCTCTACAGGGCGGCCTTATGTTTTTAGACCCTCTGAGGTACTGTTTTAGCAAAGGATTAGAGAAAATTGGTGGATCCGTGTTGCAATGTGCAGAGATGGCAGAGGCGTGGATCTTGATGGATGAAAAGGAGAGGCCTTTGCCCAGCATCTCAGTCAAATATTGTAGTATCTGAGGAATGTTTGGCACAAGAGGATTAAGGCTGTGAGCCTGGTTCCAGGCACAGAATCTCTTCCATTTATCCGAGTAGGCTTTCCTGGTTCTAGGCCTTCTGGCCTTCAGAATGACATCCATAACTGCTTTGGAGAGAGGCATTGCTTGCGTGTCTAGGGAATCTTCCATGCAACTAGGTTTAGTGTCCTTAGCTGGCTGTGGAGTAACTTGATTGTTGTGCTGAGACAGCAGAAGGGGTATTTGAGGCAAAATCCAGGGTGGTCCTTGTGCTAAGTTTTTTTAAGATTGGGTACCAGTGCTGGCGTGGCCAGTCTGGTGCAATCAGGATCATTTTTGGTTCTTCTTGCCTGGCTTTTATGAGTACCTTTGCGAGAAGAGGCAGTGGTGGAAAAGCATATACTTGTAGGTTTGTCCAGCTGAATGAGAGAGCATCCACTTTCCATGCTTGCGGATGGTAACTCCTTGTGCAGAATTTCTTTAGCTGGCAATTCATTGGGGAGGCAAAGAGATCTATGTCCGGGCTCCACCATTTCTTTGTTATCATTCTGAATATTTGAGGATTCAATTCCCATTTGTGGGGATCCATGATATTTCTGCTTAAGTCGTCTGCCAGTGTGTTTTTCTCTCCTGGCATGAACTGTACTTGTAGATGAACTTGATAGTTTATAGCTGTGTTCCAAAAGGTCATGGCTTGTCTGCAGAGGGGGTAGGAGTGAGTGCCCCCTTGCTTGTTTATGTACCACATAACTGTGGTGTTGTCTGCCTTTAGTAGTAGTTATCCTGGATGCAACAGGTCCTTGAAAGCTATAAGGGCATTTTGTATGGCTAGCATCTCTTTTTGATTGATGTGAAGATGCCTTTATTCTGCGGGCCTCTTGCCCTGAATACATTTTCCTGCCATGTGTGCTCCCCAGGCGTAATCCGATGCATCTGTTGTCAGTGTTTGCCTGGCTGTGGGTTGAGTGAAAGGCTGTCCCTTGTTGAGGTGACAAGCTTGAGCCCACCATCGAAACTCCTGTTGAAGGTAAGGTATTAGCGGTATAACTGTTTCCAAACTTTGACAGTGTTGAGACCATACATTCTTTAGGTACCATTGTAGTTTCCTCACATGCAGTCTGGCATATGGAATTAGTAGTATGCAAGATGCCATGAAAGCCCAAGGCCTGCAGAATTTTTCTTGCAGGGAGTTAGGTCTTTGTTGCCATCAATTGAAAGTATTGTGTCAGTTGTCCTTGCTTGTCTGGCGTGAGAAAAGCCATCTGGGCCGTTGTGTTCAAGCTGGCACCCAGGAATATTATCTCTTGTGAGGGCACTAGTTTTGATTTCTTTTCGTTTACTGTGTACCCCAGGCAACTTAACTTTTTTTACAAATGCCAGATGCTGTAGAAGAATGTCCTTGCTCTCCGCTTGAATCACGCAGTCATCCAGGTATGGGTAAATTTGAATTCCTTTCTGTTTGCAAAATGCAATTACTGGTGCCAGGCACTTTGTGAAGACCCTGGGCGCAGTAGATAATCCAAAGGGCAGTGCAGAGAATTGATAGTGCATTGGACCAGCTAAGAACCCGTGGTATCTTCTGCAGTTTTGTCTGATAGGGACATGCACGTATGCCTCCTTGAGGTCCAAAGTCACGAGCCAAGCTTGCTTGCCCAACATGGGAAGAAGCTGCTGTAATGTCAACATTTTGAATTTCGGAACATCCAGGTAAGTGTTTAGTGAAGAAAGATCCAGAATGGGCCTCCAGGCTTCGTCTTTCCTGGGAACCAGAAAGAGCCTTGAGTAAAATCCTTGCCCTTGTTCCTGTGGTGGTACCTTTTGAATAGCTCCCATGTTCATGAGTGCCATAATTTGTTTTTGGGCCTCTGCCCATTGATTTAGTGGCAGATTTGGCATTCCTTTTAATCTTGGCAGAGTGTGAAAGTGGAACCTGTAACCTTTTGAAATAATATTGAGAACCTATTTGTCTTGGGTGATCATATGCCAATTGTGATACAAAAAGTGTCAGTTTTCCTCCCAAAGGGGTTGCCAAGAGTGAGTTGTTTGGCAGCTGGAGTGGGAAGTCATTGGGGCTGTTTTTTTATATGGCTGGTGCCTGTCTTCCCCTTCTTTCTGGCCTGGTGCACCTCATTGTCGAGGCCTGTAAGGACTTTGTGGTTGACCTCTACCTCTTGGCCGTCTGTATCTGCCCCTTTGAGGTCTGTCATTAACTGGAAAGGACCAATTCTTTGTTGGCCAGTCCAATTCTTTGTTGGCCAGTTTCTACTAAATCGAGGAGGCTGAACGTGCAAGAAATCCTTCACTGTTTGCATAGATTTTGCCTTATCCTCCATTTTCTTTAATGCCTCTTTTGCCTTAACTCCAAATAAAACATCCTGCTGTAAAGGTGCATCCAGTAATTTAGCCTTAACATGATCTGGTAACGTATGTTCTTTTAACCATGCATGTCTTCTAATGACAGAGCCTGTAACTGCTGCTCTGCATGAGGCCTCTAAAGAATCAAAACCACATTGTAAAGTATGCTTTCCCACTTGTTCAGTGGCATGCAATAAATCCTGCATTTCTTTAAAATTAGGAGGATCTGTATCTGGAAGCATTTTTTGTTTCAACTGAGACATCAAAAATTGCTGATATTTTAGCATGTGAAACTGGCAATTTAAGGCTCTCACTGCTAAAGTTGTAGACATATATACTTTCTTTCCCCATCTGTCTAGTGCTCTGGAATCACTGTCAGAGGGAACTGGGTTCTTTGATGATGAGGCCTTAACCCCTTTGGGTCCCTGAAAAATAGTTTCAGGATCAGCAGCAGGGCTTTTTTACAGAAATTTGTGTGAGTCAGGGACTCTGTAATATCTGTCCAGTTTAAGTGGAGCTGGAGGTAAGGAATCAGGATTTAAGCTGGATTCATTGTACACATCATCCACAATATCTAGCAGCGGTGGAATAGTCAGGGGTCTATGTTGAGGTAATAATAGGAAGTCTCTGAGCCTTTTCTTGGATTCTGAATAATCCTGGCCTTCCCAATGGAAATGCTCCCTCATGGTATGTAAGGTTTCTCCAAAGGAGTAGTCCTCAGGCGGAGAGGCTGATGGAATAGATTCCTCAGCATCAGAATCCTCATAAGGGGGTAAAGAATATCCCAGATCAGAGGAAATGGACCACTGGTCGGATAAATCATAATCTGCATCCTGTCTGGGCCTTTTATCAGGTGGGGGATGGGAACCCCTGATCAGAGTGATTAGGTCTTCGGCCATTTTGAGCATTTGTTTCTTAGGCATGGAGGCCTGTCCTGGTGAATGCTGTACTTGTTTCTTAGTTTTTAAAGGAGGCTTTGACTTAGAAGAGGGTTTAATGCTTAGCTGAGTAGGTCTGAAGACACCCTCTGAAGCTGCGGGTAGCTCAGGTACTCCGGATCCCTCTGCAGGATTGGTTTCAGTCTGCTGAAAAGCTAGTGCATCTGAAGGCCCAGCCATCTCCACGTGGGGGTCGGTGGTGGCCTGTGGTTCTGCAGAAGCGGTCATCAGGGGCTGCGAAGGCACCTCACTGAAAACCGGAGAACCGGTGACTGGCCTAGAAGAGGCTTCGTAGTCAGTTTTGGGCCTCGGATGCCTGTCCTTGTCTTTGCGCTTTTTATGAATACCGGTCGTCAGAAGTTCCGACGGCATGGTATAATTAAATTTTCTGCCAAAGTAATGTCGGGCAAAATCAAACAGACGTTTAATAGTGTGCTTACCTAGCACTAAACTGACAACCAGTAACGTCGTGGTCTGGGCCTAGGCATGGGATACAATAAGAATGGAAATCCTTATGAGGTATTTGCTTCCCACAAGAAATACAGTTAACTTTTACTGACATCGGTCTGAGGCAAGAAAAAGTTTCCCCAAAGGGGTACTTAGCTTTGTAGAAGACTTCGGTTCTGGATTTGGAATGAAAATCTCAGGAGTAGGCCGACTGGCACTTGCGAACTGCTTTTGCTTCGGGCACTGCGCGGCAAGAAAGACTGAAGAAAATGGTGTCGGCTGCATCTTGTATACCCCTGTCGCACTGACGTCAGGGAGGAGGTGACAGCAACCGACGCCGGACCAAGACTTTGGAACTCAGGCCGGCTGGGGAACCGCCGGACGGCAGGATAACCCAAGTGTAATGACTGCAGCAGTGTCACATGATGAACATCAGCCATGATCAGATTATGAGGTGGCTATCAACACCACAGTAAGTGCTGACCCCTCTTATTTACCTACAATTTGCTAGGGACTTGGGGCGATCATTTAAGTGCCTGAAGTAGCAAGATGTGTAAAAGAGAATGTTAGGAACTCCTCCAAAGGAAGGGTAAAACTCCTAGAAAAAAGGGTATCGAATATAAATTTAAATCAGAAAGGAAAAAGTTCAATGCTGTATCAATCCCACCCCAAGGAGCCACCATTCATAAACTGGATAAGCAGAATGGGAACCGTAACCCAACCCTATCCAAAACCGAAGGTCCCACACAGGGATAAAGCCTCTCAACCAATGAGGGTCAGACATAAGATCTTCCTCAATGGAGATGGGAGGAGTAAAATAAAATGCTAAACAACCAAGAGGGATCAAAAGCATGGCCAGCAGCCAAGTAATGAGTCGTCCCACAAAAAGACATAGCAACAAAGAGTAACATTTTTTGCACAAGATGTCACTTTAAGAGGAGGATTTCTCAGGTAACTCTGGCTCAGTGGGAGGGCCCCCACTGTATCCAACTGAGGAATCCAAACAGGGCAATCTAGACATGCCGGGATAAATGGCAGCCCAAGGGAGGCCAGCACCCTTGCAAAAACACTTTCACAGATCAGAGTCAGGACTGAGTAGCAGAGGCCTATGAGAGACAAAACTCTAGAGGACACAGGAAATTGGGCACAGAGCCAGTCTGAGAGCAACTAAGACCCTCCCCATCACAGGAAAGGTCCAAAATGGCTACCTCTAGGGAATGGGGGAGTCAAACGGACCACCACTATTAGAAGAGTCTGAGGGTCAGAAAAGCTTGAATTCACCCCCAGAAAGGGACACGGAACAGATACGCTGTCATCAAGCTGCTACTGTTGGTAAGGGTCTGAACTACTACAGGACTGTGGGCCACCAGGCCAATTCATCCCCCAATACTTGCGAAGGGAAGCTCACTCACAGACCAGAGGGAATAACCTCTGCAGTAATGCCAACAATATCTTAGAGGAAAGGGGACAGGCAGAACCACAATGGTTACAGAATGAAGGGCAAAAGGGGAAAAACAGTGCCCTACACTCACCATGAGTGGTACAACCAGGGGATTGATCCACACCACCTATGCAGGCACTGGCAAAATAGCAACAAATAACTAGAGCAGGAGACCCAAAAAGGGGGCCCCCTTATCACTTATCTATAGGAGATGGTTTCCAGGGAACTTCAAAGGGCCGCCCCCAATCAGAGGGAACTGAACTATTACTCTACATGACAGACAATGATTTGTGACTGGATACCAATGAATTCTGCTTGGTCTTGTAAAGATGATGCATGCGGGCTCTTCTCTTCCTCCTCAATGAATGAAAAATTATTCACTGTGGAAAGAAGACCCCCCCCCCCCCGACATTTCAAAGTACACCCAGCAAACAAAAAGGCATTAAGCAGGAAAGAATAGTTATGTAAAATCTTCACATAACCATACATGTCCTGCTCTTCTATGCTGCAGTATTCTTTACATATGGGTTGTATTCCACCCAAAGATCCGATGTCCGGCCTGTATACAAAAGCTTAGAGCCACTGCCTGTACATGGGACGTTGCACGAAGGCACAATGTCAGCCATAAAAGGGACGTCCATATGTACCATATTCAGAATAACAAACCCCCATGAGAAAAAAAACAAGGGGAACCCAGAAGGATCATCCTAGAAAAGAGTAAGCTGTAGGGGAGAAGGCAGGAGTGACAGAATACTGCAACACAGAAGAGAAGAGGACATCTATGGTTATGGTAATATTTTACACAACTATTATATGTATTCTGTTCAATGTTGCAATATTCTTTACATACGGGAGAGTGCAAGAGAGTACAGTTGTGTACACTTACCATAAATGTAGATGTTAGAGTGTATTCACTGTTGCAGTCATTACATATGGGTAAATCTGCTGGCAGGTTGCCCTCAGTCGGCCTGAATTCCAAAGTCTTGGGTCCTGCGTCGGTTGCTGTCTCCTCTTCCATGACGTCAGGACGTCAGGGGTATAAAACGAGCAGCAGACGCCATTTTCTTTAGTTTTTCTTGCCCCAGATGTCAGGTGCCCCCAAAAAGGTAGCAAAAATATATATATAAAAACTATATATACATGCATCAATACAAATTTTACCTTCATCTACAAGCAAATACACCACATAGGTTGTAGAAGACAGAGAAGGAAAGATAAACTCCAGAATGAAAGGGGGATGGTGGGCGGCTAACCTGGACTGCAACACTGAATACACTCGAACATCTACATTTATGGTAAGTGTACACAACTGTACTATGTTCTTCGTGTTTCACGGTTGCAGTCATTACATTTGGGTAGAATCCCAAAGCTATGGATGGGGTGCTGGTGCTAAACAGCATTAGGTGCGGCTATAAGGCCCTGCAGAACTGCAGTGGCAAAGCCTGCCCTGGACTGAGAGTAGAGAGGCAAATGATAATGCTTTGTAAAGGTGTGAACAGAACTCTAAGTAGCAGCCTCTAGAATGTCTTTGGTTGGTACTCCTCTGAGAAAGGCTGCTGAAGTAGCTGCAGCTCTGGTGGAATGAGACCTAATGCCCTTGGGCACAGGTTTGCCATGATGTAAGTAGCAGAAACGAATGCAGTGGCATATCCACTTTGAAATAGTCTGTTTTGAAATAGCCTTTCCCTCTGATCCTGCAGCATGCATATGTCACTAGTAATCGCTCAGTTTTTCTTAGAGCTTTCGTCCTGCTCAAACAGAATCTTAGCTGTCTGTGTACGTCCAAGGAATGCAGAATTCTCTCCCCATTGTTCTGTGGATTTCTATAAAAGGTTGGCAGATGAATAGTTTGGTTAAGAGCCACACTGGAAACCACCTTAGGCATAAATGAAGGATTTGTTCTCAGAGACACCCTGTCTGGGTAAAATATGATAAAGGCTCCACAGCCATGATGGCCTGTAGCTCTGAGACCCTTCTTGCTGAAGTAATTGCTAGTAACAGAGCTGTTTTCCATAAGAACTTTATATCAGCAGTATCAACTGGTTCAAATAGAGGCAGGGTGAGCTTTTCCAACACATAATTGAGGTCCCATGCAGGTATTGGTGATCTTCTAGGAGGCCTTACATTTTTGGCTCCTCTAAGATACTGCTTTAGTAAAGGATGAGAAAAGATTGGTGGCTCTGTATTGTAATGAGCCGAAATGGCAGAGGCATGGATTTTAATTGATGAGAAATAAAGGCCTTTGTCAAGCATCTCAGTCAAGTATTGTAATATATGAGGAATATTTGGTTCTGCTGTATCAGTTCCTTGTGCTTGAATCCAAGCACAGAATCTCTTCTATTTATCAGCATAAGATTTTCTAGTACTAGGCCTTCTGGCTTCCAAAATGACGTCCATCACAGCTTTACTGAGAGGTGGTGTTTGTATAACTACATGATCAGCCATGCTGCCAGGTTCAGTGTCTGGAGTTGATTGTGCAGGATCTGATTGTTTTGCTGGGACATTAGCTGATGTCTTTGAGGTAAGGTCCAAGCTGGGTATTGAGAAAAGTTCCTTAGGATTGGGTACCAGTATTGGCGGGGCCAGTCCGGGGCAATTAGTATCATCTTTGGTTTCTCTTGTCTGACTTTTAGTAGGACCCTGGGAAGAAGAGGCAGAGGAGGAAAGGCGTAAACTGATAGGTTTTCCAACTGAATAATAGGGCATCCACTTTCCATGCTTGTCTGTGATAAGTCCTTGTGCAGAAACTTTTCAGTTGATAATTTTGAAGGGAGGCAAATATATCTATGTCCGGGCTCCCTCATTTCTTTGCTATCATGCTGAAGACTTGTGGATCTAGTTTCCACTCGTGAGGGTCCATAAGGTTTCTGCTTAAATAGTCTGCCAGAGTATTTTGTTTTCCTGGCAAGAATTGAGCTTGAAGATGTATTTGGTAAGTCAAAGTTGTGTCCCACAGTGCCATGGCTAATCTGCAAAGGGGGTATGAGTGCGTGCCCACCTGCTTGTTTATATACCACACAACCGTGGTGTCTGTCTATATCAGTAGTTGTCCTGGATGAAGTAAGTCCTTCAAGGCTGTCAGGGCATTTTGAACAGCTAGCATCTCTTTTTGGTTGATATGTAGATGCATTTGTTTTGGGGTCCATATGCCCTGAATGCATCTTCCCACCATGTGGGCCCCCCAGGCATAATCTGAAGCATCTGTTGTTAAGGTTTGGCTGACAGGGGGTAGAGTGAAGGCCCATCCCATGTTTTGGTGACATGCCTTTGCCCACCACAGAAACTCCTGTTGTAGGCAGGGAATGAGAGGAATCATTGTTTCCAGACTGTGACAATGTTGACTCCATAAACTTTTAGGTACCATTGAAGTTCCTCATATGCAGTCTTGCATATGGAATCAGTAGGATGCAGGAAGCCATGAAGCCCAATGCCTGCAGAGTTTGTCTTGCAGATAACTGGGTTTTTGTTGCCATCAGTTTGAAGTAAGTAGTCAGTTGCCTTTGTCTGGCGTGAGGTAAGCCATCTGGGCAGTTGTATTCAAGCTTGCACCCAGGAATGTTATCTTTTGAGAGGGTACCAGTTGTGATTTCTTTTCGTTTATTGTGTATCCTAGGCAAATTAGAAGCCTTTTCACAAATGCCAGGTGTTGAAGAAGAATGTCCTTGTTCTCTGCTTGAATGAGACAGTCGTCCAAGTAAGGATATATTTGTATACCTCTGTCTACAAAAAGCAATTACTAGTGCCAGGCACTTTGTAAAGTCCCTGGGCGCAGTAGATAAGCCAAAGGGCAGTGTAGAGAATTTGTAATGCATTAAGCCAGCATTGAATCTGAGGTATCTTCTGCACGACTGCCTTATTGGGACATGCAGGTATGCCTCTTTTAGGTCTAATGTCACCAGCCAAGCATTCCTGCCCAGCATGGGCAGAAGCTACTGCAAAGTCAGCATTTCGAATTTTGGAATGTCCAGGTATGTGTTCAAAATCAATAAATCCAGTATAGGCCGCCAGGCCTTGTCCTTTCTGGGTACCAAGAACAGTCGAGTAAAAACCTTGTCCTTTTTCCTGTTTTGGTAATGGCTGAATGTCCCCCATATCCATGAGGGACATGACCTGTTACTGAGCCTCTGCTCATTGATTTTGTGGCAGATCTGGCCAACCGTTTGCCATTGGCAGAGTATGGAAATGGAATCTGTATCCCTGTGATACTATGTTTAGCACCCACTTGTCCTGGGTTATTAACTGCCAATTTTGAGCAAAAAGCGCTAATTTTCCCCGTAAGGGTGCTGCCAAAAGGTAAGTGCTTGGTGAAGGCAGGGGGAAGTCATTGAGACTGTTTTCTGTAGGTTTGTGCTTTATCTCCTCCAGATTTGGAGGTAGAAGCACCCCATTGCTCCTGTAAGAATCTTGTGCCTGGTATCTGGAACCCTTAGGGCGTCTGGATTTGTCACTTTGAGCTCTGTCTGATACAGGAAAGGACCAATTTTTTGTAGGCCAGTGTCTACTGAATCTTGGTGGCTGCACTTGTAAGAAGTCTTTTACAGTTTGCATAGACTTACCTTTGTCTTCCATTTTCTTTAAAACCTCTTCTGTCTTAATACCAAACAGAGTATCATGTTGTAAAGGTGCATCCAGTAATTTAGCTTTAACATGATCATGCAAATTTAGCTCTTTTAACCAGGTATGCCTCCTAATCACAGATCCAGTAACTGTGGCCCTGCAGGAGGCCTCTAAGGAATCAAAACCACATTGCAAAGTATGCTTTACAACCTGTTCGGCTGCAGGCAATAATTCCTGCAATTCTTTATTTTCTACACATTCAAAAATCAACATCATTTTCTGTTTCAGCAATCCATGTTGTTGATACTTGAGCATATGAAACTGGCAGTTTAAGGCCCTAATTGCCAAGGTTGCAGATGTATAAACCTTTTTTCCCCATCTATCCAGTGCCCTTGAATCTCTGTCAGAGGGGGTAGGATTTTTTGCTGTTGAGGCCTTAATTCCCTTTGGACCCTGTGAAATAGTTTCAGTATCAGCAAAGGGGTTTCTAAATACAAATTTGCGTGAATCAGGGACCCTGTAATATCTGTCAGGCTTGCTGGGAGCTAGAGGTAAGGAGTCAATGGACAGGCTTGACTCCGAAAACACATCATCCACAATGTCTAAAACGGGAGGGGGGGGGGTATTGCTAAAGGCCTGTGCTGAGGGAAAAGGAGGAAATCCCTGAGCCTCTTTTTTGATTCTGAGAAATATTGACTCTCCCAGTGAAAATGCTCCCTCAAAGTATGCAAGGTTTCTCCAAATGAATAATCCTCAGGAGGTGATGCAGATGATATACATTCCTCTGCATCAGAATCCTCATAGGGAGGTATAGATAATTCCTGATCAGAAGAGGAATCAGAAGAAATAGAAACCTGATCTGAAGATTCATAATCAGTGTCTTGCTTAGACCTCTTATCAGGAGGGGGATGGGAACCCCTGATCAAGGTAATTAGGTCTTCAGCCATTTTGATCATCTGTTTTTTAGGCATAGCGGCCTGTTCACATGGCTCATGCATCTTTTTTTTAGTTTTAGAAGTTGCTTTTGTCTTTGGTTTTGCAGCTGTTGTCGGTTTGATATAAAAATGTTGAGGCCTGAATACACCCTCAGAAGCCGGTGCCTGCTCAGCGGCTCCGGTCCCATTTGAGGGAGATACATCTGTGGGTCCAATACTTTGAGTATCTTGCGGCATGCCGGACTCCACATGGGTCTTAGTAGTGGCCTGCGACTCGAAAGTAGCGGGTATCAGGGGCTGCAAAAGCACCACACTGAGTACTGGCGAACAGACGACTGGCTTAGGAGAAGATTCGTCGGTTTTGGACCTCGACTGTCTGTATCTGTCCTTTTCTTTGCATTTATGTACTCCGGTAGTCGGATTGCTATCAGACGACATTTCTGGGTAGTTAAATCCGTTTCCAAAATACTTTGAGGCAAAAATATACAGACGCTTAATAGTGCGTTGGTTAAATCTAGCACAAACCAAAACAGTGGTCTGAGTGCCCAAAATTAAAACTAATAAACCTGGAATAAGGCACAAACGGAGCTCAGCAAACGGACAACTTCTTTAATGGACACAAGCACAAATAAATCCACAGCAAACGAAATCACAGCAGCACAGAAAATGAACTCACAGCAGCACAGTAACACTGTACAAGTAAATCCACACACGTTTTCATCAAAATAACTTCATCAGATACCTAACCTCTCTTCCTTTGATGAATAAATAAACTAATCTAGTTCAAATGAACCAATGGATAAACAGATTCAATTAAACATGTAAAATGCACTGAAACACATGGACATTAAAGGTAAATTAATCTGAATGTTAAAACCAAATAAATAAATATGTATATATATTTTGTTGTATAAAATACTTCAAATATAAACCTTGATTAAAAATATATATAGAAAGTTTCATACAGATATTACAAACACAAACCTGAAATGCTTCTAAAATGTTTTTTGAAATAAAGCTAAACTGAATCTAAATAAAACGGAATAGCACCATCTAGTGGAAATTAAATTAAATGCATGTTTATCTTGTTAAAAAATTATTATATAAAAATGAACCATAAAATGCTTACAAATACAATCTTCTTCTTCTTTCGTTTTTTCCCGGTTAGGGGTCGCCACAGCAGATCATCTGTCCGCTCATGATTGGCAGTGGAGTTTTGCAGTGTCGAGTTGCCAGCCCGGTGCCCAACCTTCCACAGAAGGCACACACACTCATAGCTAGGACCAATTTGGAGTGTCCAATCCACCTACTGCATGTCTTTGGGATGTGGGAGGAAACCGGAGCACCCGGAGGAAACCCACGAGACCACAGGGTGGAGATGCAGACTCCACACAGAAGGCACCCCAGCCGAGAATCGAACCGGAGAACCTCTTGCTGTGAGGCGGCAATGCTAACCGCTGCACCACCGTGGTACAACATGAATAAATGAAACATAAAATGATTTTATGTTTAGCTTTACTTCACAAAACTTTTTAGAAGCATTTCAGGTTTGTGTTTATATCTATATGAAACTTTCTATATATTTTTTTAATCAAGGTTTATATTTGAAGTATTCTATACAACAAAATATATATACATATTTATTTATTTTTAACATTCAGATTCATTTACCTTTAAGGTCCATGTGTTTCAATGCATTTTACATGTTTAATTGAATCTGTTTATTCATTGGTTCACTTGAACTAGATTAGTTTATTCATCAAAGGAAGAGAGGCTAGGTATCTGATGAAGTTATTTTGACGAAAACGTATGTGGATTTACTTGTACAGCGTTACTGTGCTGCTGTGAGTTCATTTGCTGTGCTGTGCTGCTGTGATTTCGTTTGGTGTGGATTTATTTGAGCTTGTGTCCATTAAAAAAGTTGTCCGTTTGCTGAGCTCCGTTTGAGCCTTATTCCAGGTTTACTAGTTTTAATTTTGGGCACTCAGACCACTGTTTTGGTTTATTAGTTTTTTTGTGTGGTCATGGAATCCTCGGCATCAGACGCCTCTGTTATTGAAACTACTGAAATTACAGTAAAAGGAAGTGAACTAGGCGAGCTTCCTAAGCTCGTAGGTCAGATATCGCAACTTGTGGGTTTGCTTACACCCTTAACACAAATGGATATCTTCGATTCTTTGTAACCAGGAGAGACTCACTGGTTTAGCTTCGAATGAAGGAACCATTTCTCTATTGGATTCACAGCAACGGCAGATTGTTCAGTCTCAGCATAAAAGCTTGGATAGCTTTCCAAATATTTCTTTACCAGCAAGTACGTCCGGAACCTCAAATATGAACCCTGTGAATGGAAGTAATGAAGGTATTGCAGCATTGGCGGTGTTTTACATCAAAATAAAACAGGTACTGTTTATTTTAAAGACATTCTTGATTTTAAACTAGATTTCCAGCAGATGCCTATACCCCAACATAACAATTATAGTGGTAGTTACACCACTTTAATTTCGTATTTGGACAATATGATTTTTAAGTTTAAAGCATGGGAGATGGACAATGTGTATCTTAAACATTGTTTGCAATTGAACACTATTCCTAAAGGTCTACGGGTGTGTAAATACCTCAACAACGTTGTGGAAAACTCGGATTTTCACAAGGACCTTATTTGTACATTTGACAAATGTGGATTTGAAATTATGAAGGCTATAATTAGAAACAATGAGCTGGAAATGGATTGAGATTATTAACAATAAGATTGTTAACGATTTAATGTTTGGTATTGAGTGTGAAAGAGTTAAATACCATGAAATGTTGAAAGATGAAAGATGTAGAAGTAAAATGTACTAGGATTCATGAGAGAAAATTTAGAAAGGTGGCAAGGGACTTAAAGGAGTATAAAAACAATACACAATACCCTAAACCAAAGAACACATGGGGTAATTTTCATAACAGACCATATGAGTATAGAGGTGAAAGAGACATGGGGTATGATAAATTACCCGTTGAAACTCAGTTTAATAGTTATGATATGCATGACCCTTTAGAGTTTCCCTCCCCCCAAGGAGATGAGAGACTCAAGAACAAGGATCCAGTAGACTACAGGTATGGGGTTATCAGAACCAGAGGAGTCGAAAGGCACCATGGAGGTAATTTCTTCAGATGAAATAGTGACTAATAAATGTATGTTTAGTTATAATGGTTTTAATATTTTTAATTATACCATTACCCCCATTATAAAGGGTCATTTTAACTTATTTACAAAAGGTTTTACCTTTATTCCAAGCATAAAGGCTAACATAGCAAATTTATTGGTGGATTTTAAACTTTTTATTAGGCAGAAGAATTTAGAGATATTTTTAATGGTAATATAAGTTGAAACACTACTGTTTTAACAAAAGAGAGTATGTTTAATCTGCCCCTTCATCCCCGGCTTAGAAATTTTGAGGTTATGGTTGAAAAAAAGCTAAGAGACAAACTTGGGTACAATAAGGTTTGTTCAAACCTTTCTACGGAATGAATGCATGCATTTAGTTTATGTAGAGAGAATAAAAATCTTAGAATCATGAAACCTGCCAAGGGGGGTGGGGTGGTGTTTATGGATCATATTAATTACGAGGCAAAAATGTTTGATTTATTAAATGACCAGCATACCTATGAGAGTGTCTATGAATGAAAT
>NC_056729.1:669291597-669316597 GCF_019279795.1 Protopterus annectens
GATCGTAATTGCTTTTTTAATTTTAACCATGCATGTCTTCTAATGACACAGCCTGTAACTGCTGCTCTGCATGAGGCCTCTAAAGAATCAAAACCACATTGTAAAGTATGCTTTCCCACTTGTTCAGCGGCATGCAATAAATCCTGCATTTCCTTAAAATTAGGAGGATCTGTATCTGGAAGCATTTTTTGTTTCAACTGAGACATCAAAAATTGCTGATATTTTAGCATGTGAAACTGGCAATTTAAGGCTCTCACTGCTAAAGTTGCAGACATATATACTTTCTTTCCCCATCTGTCTAGTGCTCTGGAATCACTATCAGAGGGAACTGGGTTATTTGATGATGAGGCCTTAACCCCTTTGGGTCCCTGAAAAATAGTTTCAGGATCAGCAACAGGGCTTTTTTACAGAAATTTGTGTGAGTCAGGGACTCTGTAATATCTGTCCAGTTTAAGTGGAGATGGAGGTAAGGAATCAGGATTTAAGCTGGATTCATTGTACACATCATCCACAATATCTAGCACTGGCGGAATAGCCAGGGGTCTATGTTGAGGTAATAATAGGAAGTCTCTGAGCCTTTTCTTGGATTCTGAATAATCCTGGCCTTCCCAATGGAAATGCTCCCTCATGGTATGTAAGGTTTCCCCAAAGGAGTAGTCCTCAGGCGGAGAGGCTGATGGAATAGATTCCTCAGCATCAGAATCCTCATAAGGGGGTAAGGAATATCCCAGATCTGAAGAAATGGATCACTGGTCGGATAAATCATAATCTGCATCCTGTCTGGGCCTTTTATCAGGTGGGGGATGGGAACCCCAGATCAGAGTGATTAGGTCTTCGGCCATTTTGAGCATTTGTTTCATAGGTATGGAGGCCTGTCCTGGTGAATGCTGTACTTGTTTCTTAGTTTTTAAAGGAGGCTTTGACTTAGAAGAGGGTTTAATGCTTAGCTGAGTAGGTCTGAAGACACCCTCTGAAGCTGCGGGTAGCTCAGGTACTCCGGAGTCCTCTGCAGGATTGGTTTCAGTCTGCTGAAAAGCTAGTGCATCTGAAGGCCCAGCCATCTCCACGTGGGGGTCGGTGGCGGCCTGTGTTTCTGCAGAAGCGGTCATCAGGGGCTGCGAAGGCACCTCACTGAAAACCGGAGAACCGGTGACTGGCCTAGAAGAAGCTTCGTCATCAGTTTTGGGCCTCGGATGCCTGTCCTTGTCTTTGCGCTTTTTATGAATACCGGTCGTCGGAAGTTCCGACGGCATGGCATAATTAAATTTTCTGCCAAAGTAATGTCGGGCAAAATCAAACAGACGTTTAATAGTGTGCTTATTAAACCAAGCACAAAACTGACAACCAGTAACGTCGTGGTGTGGGCCTAGGCATGGGATACAATAAGAATGGAAATCCTTATGAGGTATTTGCTTCCCACAAGAAATACAGTTATTAACTTTTACTGACATCGGTCTGAGGCAAGAAAAAGTTTCCCCAAAGGGGTACTTAGCTTTGTAGAAGACTTCAGCTCTGGATTCGGAATGAAAATCTCAGGAGTAGGCCGACTGGCACTTGCGAACTGCTTTTGCTTTGGGCACTGCGCGGCAAGAAAGACTGAAGAAAATGGTGTCGGCTGCATCTTGTATACCCCTGTCGCACTGATGTCAGGGAGGAGGTGACAGCAACCGACGCCGGACCAAGACTTTGGAACTCAGGCCGGCTGGGAAACCACCGGACGGCAGGATAACCCAAGTGTAATGACTGCAGCAGTGTCACACGATGAACATCAGCCATGATCAGATTATGAGGTGGCTATCAACACCACAGTAAGTGCTGACCCCTCTTATTTACCTACAATTTGCTAGGGACTTGGGGCGATCATTTAAGTGCCTGAAGTAGCAAGATGTGTAAAAGAGAATGTTAGGAACTCCTCCAAAGGAAGGGTAAAACTCCTAGAAAAAAGGGTATCTAATATAAATTTAAATCAGAAAGGAAAAAGTTCAATGCTGTATCAATCCCACCCCAAGGAGCCACCATTCATAAACTGGATAAACAGAATGGGAACCGTAACCCAACCCTATCCAAAACCGAAGGTCCCACACAGGGATAAAGCCTCTCAACCAATGAGGATCAGACATAAGATCTTCCTCAATGGAGATGGAAGGAGTAAAATAAAATGCTAAACAACCAAGAGGGATCAAAAGCATGGCCAGCAGTCAAGTAATGAGTCGTCCCACAAAAAGACGTAGCAACAAAGAGTAACATTTTCTGCACAAGATGTCACTTTAAGAGGAGGAGGATGATTTCTCAGGTAACTCTGGCTCAGTGGGAGTGCCCCCACTGTATCCAACTGAGGAATCCAAACAGGGCAATCTAGACATGCCGGGATAAACGGCAGCCCAAGGGAGGCCAGCACCCTTGCAAAAACACTTTCACAGATCAGTCAGGACTGAGTAGCAGAGGCCTATGAGAGACAAAACTCTAGAGGACACAGGAAATTGGGCACAGAGCCAGTCTGAGGGCAACTAAGACCCTCCCCCAGCACAGGAAATGTCCAAAATGGCTACCTCTAGGGAATGGGGGAGTCAAGTGGACCACCACTATTAGAAGAGTCTGAGGGTCAGAAAAGCTTGAATTCACCCCCAGAAAGGGACACGGAACAGATACGCTGTCCTCAATCTGCTACTGCTGGTAAGGGTCTGAACTACTACAGGACTGTGGGCCACCAGGCCAATTCATCCCACAATACTTGCGAAGGGCAGCTCACTCACAGACCAGAGGGAATAACCTCTGCAGTAATGCCAACAATATCTTAGAGGAAAGGGGACAGGCAGAGCCACAATGGTTACAGAATGAAGGACAAAAGGGGAAAAACAGTGCACTACACTCACCATGAGTGGTATAACCAGGGGATTGATCCACACCACCTATGCAGGCACTGGCAAAATAGCAACAAATAACTAGAGCTGGAGACCCAAAAAGGGGGCCCCTTATCACTTATCTATAGGAGATGGTTTCCAGGGAACTTCAAAGGGCCGCCCCCAATCAGAGGGAACTGAACTATTACTCTACATGACAGACAATGATTTGTGACTGGATACCAATGAATTCTGCTTGGTCTTGTAAAGATGATGCATGTGGGCTCTTCTCTTCCTCCTCAATGAATGAAAAATTATTCACTGTGGAAAGAAGACCCCCCCCCCGACATTTCAAAGTACACCCAGCAAACAAAAAGGCATTAAGCAGGAAAGAATAGTTGTGTAAAATCTTCCCATAACCATACATGTCCTGCTCTTCTATGCTGCAGTATTCTTTACATATGGGTTGTATTCCACCTAAAGACCCGATGTCCGGCCTGTATACAAAAGCTTAGAGCCACTGCCTGTACATGGGACGTTGCACAAATGCACAGACAATGTCAGCCATAAAAGGGACGTCCATATGTACCATATTCAGCATAAGAAACCCCCCATGAGAAAAAAACAAGGGGAACCCAGAAGGATCATCCTAGGAAAGAGCAAGCTGTAGGGGAGAAGGCAGGAGTGACAGAATACTGCAACACAGAAGAGAAGAGGACATCTATGGTTATGGTAATATTTTACACAACTATTATATGTATTCTGTTCAATGTTGCAATATTCTTTACATACGGGAGAGTGCAAGAGAGTACAGTTGTGTACACTTACCATAAATGTAGATGTTCGAGTGTATTCACTGTTGCAGTCATTACATATGGGTAAATCTGCTGGCAGGTTGCCCTCAGTCGGCCTGAATTCCAAAGTCTTGGGTCCTGCGTCGGTTGCTGTCTCCTCTTCCATGACGTCAGGTTGTCAGGGGTATAAAACAAGCAGCAGACGCCATTTTCTTTAGTTTTTCTTGCCCCAGATGTCAGGTGCCCCCAAAAAGGTAGCAAAAATATATATATAAAAACTATATATACATGCATCAATACAAATTTTACCTTCATCTACAAGCAAATATACCACATAGGTTGTAGAAGACAGAGAAGGAAAGATAAACTCCAGAATGAAAGGGGGATGGTGGGCGGCTAACCTGGACTGCAACAGTGAATACACTCGAACATCTACATTTACGGTAAGTGTACACAACTGTACTATGTTCTTCATGTTTCACTGTTGCAGTCATTACATTTGGGTAGAATCCCAAAGCTATGGATGGGGTGCTGGTGCTAAACAGCATTAGGTGCGGCTATAAGGCCCTGCAGAACTGCAGTGGCAAAGCCTGCCCTGGACTGAGAGTAGAGAGGCAAATGATAATGCTTTGTAAAGGTGTGAACAGAACTCTAAGTAGCAGCCTCTAGAATGTCTTTGGTTGGTACTCCTCTGAGAAAGGCTGCTGAAGTAGCTGCAGCTCTGGTGGAATGAGACCTAATGCGTTTGGGCACAGGTTTGCCATGATGTAAGTAGCAGAAACGAATGCAGTGGCATATCCACTTTGAAATAGTCTGTTTTGAAATAGCCTTTCCCTCTGATCCTACAGCATATGTCACTAGTATCGCTCAGTTTTTCTTAGAGCTTTCGTCCTGCTCAAACAGAATCTTATCTGTCTGTGTACGTCCAAGGAATGCAGAATTCTCTCCCCCTTGTTCTGCGGATTTCGATAAATGGTTGGCAGATGAATAGTTTGGTTAAGAGCCACACTGGAAACCACCTTAGGCATAAATGAAGGATTTGTTCTCAGAGACACCCTGTCTGGGTAAAATATGATAAAGGCTCCACAGCCATGATGGCCTGTAGCTCTAAGACCCTTCTTGCTGAAGTAATTGCTAGTAACAGAGCTGTTTTCCATAAGAACTTTACATCAGCAGTATCAACTGGTTCAAATAGAGGCAGGGTGAGCTTTTCCAACACATAATTGAGGTCCCATGCAGGTACTGGTGATCTTCTAGGAGGCCTTACATTTTTGGCTCCTCTAAGATACTGCTTTAGTAAAGGATGAGAAAAGATTGGTGGCTCTGTATTGTAATGAGCCGAAATGGCAGAGGCATGGATTTTAATTGATGAGAAAGAAAGGCCTTTGTCAAGCATCTCAGTCAAGTATTGTAATATCGGAGGAATATTTGGTTCTGCTGTATCAGTTCCTTGTGCTTGAATCCAAGCACAGAATCTTTTCTATTTATCAGCATAAGATTTTCTAGTACTAGGCCTTCTGGCTTCCAAAATGACGTCCATCACAGCTTTACTGAGGTGTTGTTTGTATAACTACATGATCAGCCATGCTGCCAGGTTCAGTGTCTGGAGTTGATTGTGCAGGATCTGATTGTTTTGCTGGGACATTAGATGATGTCTTTGAGGTAAGGTCCAAGCTGGGTATTGAGACAAGGTCCTTAGGATTGGGTACCAGTATTGGCGGGGCCAGTCCGGGGCAATTAGTATCATCTTTGTTTTCTCTTGTCTGACTTTTAGTAGGACCCTGGGAAGAAGAGGCAGAGGAGGAAAGGCATAAACTGATAGGTTTTTCCAACTGAATAATAGGGCATCCACTTTCCATGCTTGTCTGTGATAAGTCCTTGTGCAGAAACTTTTCAGTTGATAATTTTGAAGGGAGGCAAATATATCTATGTCCGGGCTCCCTCATTTCTTTGCTATCATGCTGAAGACTTGTGGATCTAGTTTCCACTCGTGAGGGTCCATAAGGTTTCTGCTTAAATAGTCTGCCAGAGTATTTTGTTTTCCTGGCAAGAATTGAGCTTGAAGATGTATTTGGTAAGTCAAAGCTGTGTCCCACAGTGCCATGGCTAATCTGCAAAGGGGGTATGAGTGCGTGCCCACCTGCTTGTTTATATACCACACAACCATGGTGTCTGTCTATATCAGTAGTTGTCCTGGATGAAGTAAGTCCTTCAAGGCTGTCAGGGCATTTTGAACAGCTAGCATCTCTTTTTGGTTGATATGTAGATGCATTTGTTTTGGGGTCCATATGCCCTGAATGCATCTTCCCACCATGTGGGCCCCCCCAAGCATAATCTGAAGCATCTGTTGTTAAGGTTTGGCTGACAGGGGGTAGAGTGAAGGCCCGTCCCATGTTTTGGTGACATGCCTTTGCCCGCCACAGAAACTCCTGTTGTAGGCAGGGAATGAGAGGAATCATTGTTTCCAGACTGTGACAATGTTGACTCCATAAACTTTTAGGTACCACTGAAGTTCCTCATATGCAGTCTTGCATATGGAATCAGTAGGATGCAGGAAGCCATGAAGCCCAAAGCCTGCAGAGTTTGTCTTGCAGATAACTGGGTTTTTGTTGCCATCAGTTTGAAGTAAGTAGTCAGTTGCCTTTGTCTGGCGTGAGGTAAGCCATCTGGGCAGTTGTATTCAAGCTTGCACCCAGGAATGTTATCTTTTGAGAGGGTACCAGTTGTGATTTCTTTTCATTTATTGTGCATCCTAGGCAAATTAGAAGCCTTTTCACAAATGCCAGGTGTTGAAGAAGAATGTCCTTGTTCTCTGCTTGAATGAGACATTCGCCCAAGTAAGGATATATTTGTATACCTCTGTCTACAAAAAGCAATTACTAGTGCCAGGCACTTTGTAAAGTCCCTGGGCGCAGTAGATAAGCCAAAGGGCAGTGCAGAGAATTTGTAATGCATTAAGCCAGCCTTGAATCTGAGGTATCTTCTGCATGATTGCCTTATTGGGACATGCAGGTATGCCTCTTTTAGGTCTAATGTCACCAGCCAAGCATTCCTGCCCAGCATGGGCAGAAGCTGCTGCAAAGTCAGCATTTTGAATTTTGGAATGTCCAGGTATGTGTTCAAAATCGATAAATCCAGTATAGGCCGCCAGGCCTTGTCTTTTCTGGGTACCAAGAACAGTCGAGTAAAAACCTTGTCCTTTTTCCTGTTTTGGTACTGGCTGAATGGCCCCCATATCCATGAGGGACATGACCTGTTTCTGAGCCTCTGCTCATTGATTTTGTGGCAGATCTGGCCAACCGTTTGCCATTGGCAGAGTATGGAAATGGAATCTATATCCCTGTGATACTATGTTTAGCAACCACTTGTCTAGGGTTATTAACTGCCAATTTTGAGCAAAAAGCGCTAATTTTCCCCCTAAGGGTGCTGCCAAAAGGTAAGTGCTTGGTGAAGGCAGGGGGAAGTCATTGGGACTGTTTTCTGTAGGTTTGTGCTTTATCTCCTCCAGATTTGGAGGTAGAAGCACCCCATTGCTTTGACCTGTATGAATCTTGTGCCTGGTATCTGGAACCCTTAGGGCGTCTGGATTTGTCACTTTGAGCTCTGTCTGATACAGGAAAGGACCAATTTTTTGTAGGCCAGTGTCTACTGAATCTTGGTGGCTGCACTTGTAAGAAGTCTTTTACAGTTTGCATAGACTTACCTTTGTCTTCCATTTTCTTTAAAACCTCTTCTGTCTTAATACCAGAGTATCATGTTGTAAAGGTGCATCCAGTAATTTAGCTTTAACATGATCACGCAAATTTTGCTCTTTTAACCAGGTATGCCTCCTAATCACAGATCCAGTAACTGTGGCCCTGCAGGAGGCCTCTAAGGAATCAAAACCACATTGCAAAGTATGCTTTCCAACCTGTTCGGCTGCAGGCAATAATTCCTGCAATTCTTTATTTTCTACACATTCAAAAATCAACATCATTTTCTGTTTCAGCAATCCCATAACATGTTGTTGATACTTGAGCATATGAAACTGGCAGTTTAAGGCCCTAATTGCCAAGGTTGCAGATGTATAAACCTTTTTTCCCCATCTATCCAGTGCCCTTGAATCTCTGTCAGAGGGGGTAGGATTTTTTGCTGTTGAGGCCTTAACTCCCTTTGGACCCTGTGAAATAGTTTCAGCATCAGCAAAGGGGTTTCTAAATAGAAATTTGCGTGAGTCAGGGACCCTGTAATATCTGTCAGGCTTGCTGGGAGCTAGAGGTAAGGAGTCAATGGACAAGCTTGACTCCGAAAACACATCATCCACAATGTCTAAAACAGGGGGGGGTATTGCTAAAGGCCTGTGCTGAGGGAAAAGGAGGAAATCCCAAGAAATCTTGACTCTCCCAGTGAAAATGCTCCCTCAAAGTATGCAAGGTTTCTCCAAATGAATAATCCTCAGGAGGTGATGCAGATGGTATACATTCCTCTGCATCAGAATCCTCATAGGGAGGTATAGATAATTCCTGATCAGAAGAGGAATCAGAAGAAATAGAAACCTGATCTGAAGATTCATAATCAGTGTCTTGCCTAGACCTCTTATCAGGAGGGGGATGGGAACCCCTGATCAAGGTAATTAGGTCTTCAGCCATTTTGATCATCTGTTTTTTAGGCATAGCGGCCTGTTCACATGGCTCAGGCATCTTTTTTTTAGTTTTGGAAGTTGCTTTTGTCTTTGGTTTTGCAGCTGTTGTCAGTTTGATATAAAAATGTTGAGGCCTGAATACACCCTCAGAAGCCGGTGCCTGCTCAGCGGCTCCGGTCCCATTCAAGGGAGATACATCTGTGGGTCCAATACTTTGAGTATCTTGCGGCATGCCGGACTCCACATGGGTCTCAGTAGTGGCCTGCGACTCAAAAGTAGCGGGTATCAGGGGCTGCAAAAGCACCTCACTGAGTACTGGCGAACCGACGACTGGCTTAGGAGAAGATTCGTCGGTTTTGGACCACGACTGTCTGTATCTGTCATTTTCTTTGCATTTTTTATGTACTCCGGTAGTCGGATTGCTATCAGACGACATTTCTGGGTAGTTAAATCCGTTTCCAAAATACTTTAAGGCAAAAATATACAGACGCTTAATAGTGCGTTGGTTAAATCTAGCACAAACCAAAACAGTGGTCTGAGTGCCCAAAATTAAAACTAATAAACCTGGAATAAGGCACAAACTGAGCTCAGCAAACGGACAACTTCTTTAATGGACGCAAGCACAAATAAATCCACAGCAAACGAAATCACAGCAGCACAGAAAACGAACTCACAGCAGCACAGTAACGCTGTACAAGTAAATCCACATACGTTTTCATCAAAATAACTTCATCAGATACCTAATCTCTCTTCCTTTGATGAATAAATAAACTAATCTAGTTCAAATGAACCAATGGATAAACAGATTCAATTAAACATGTAAAATGCACTGAAACACATGGACATTAAAGGTAAATTAATCTGAATGTTAAAACCAAATAAATAAATATGTATATATTTACTAAATAATAGGATCTCCTGTTGGTAACTCACTCCCCGTATAAGTTCTTAGACCAAAAGTTCAGATGATAGTCACAGATTTGGCGCCAAAACGCCAATTCAAATGCTAGATGAAACCAATACACTGAATAACTTCTTTAAATGTTGACTTTTCAGTCCAAAAAATCAAAACGTTGGTGTAAGAATATATTTATTCGGTAAGCGCTTTCGCTGATAAGCTTTGTCAAACCACAAACAAAAAGAAGTACAGACTGCTATATATACAACTTCAGACTCAATTATCAAACTAAAACAATTTAGTTTTAAAGAGACACCTTCCTTTTGCGTCCAAAGTTTTAAAACATAAACAAACATTCTATATTAAAAGCATTTCAATTACATATGAACTTGGTGTGCCTATTAAAATTTTATGTATTTCTTTTATCTTAAAAACACATCATTTTTACTGCTTGTTAAATTAATAACAAACAGAAACAATACCAATAATTTTAAAATATATCTTATTAACTACAAATATCATAATAAATATATATGTATATATATAAAAATGTAAACCAAAGCATTACAATATATTATGTGAAAAAAGTGCTGCAAATGTTGGTGATGCATATATACATATATACACATCCACAAATATACACACATAATATACACTTATACATGCACATACATGCATATACACATATATATACACACACATATATACATATATGATATATATATATATGCTCACCCATACACACATACAAACACATAAAAAATCATACCCAATGTAATTACACGAGTTTATGCAATAAAAATTTAAGACAAAAATATGTACATATGTCCAAATGTAAATGTGAATATGAAATTACATATAGAATATATATGCATATGTGCATAATTTATCATTATATTTCATATTAAGCTCATATATGTGGTAATGTTCATTAAAATAACTTGTTTAATTTTTAAATTTTATGTCTTCTTTTTTTAAGGCTTGGTTTTAATGGAACTCTATCATTAAGGCCAGGGTAACGATGTGCTTTAGTTCTTATAATCCATTCTGTCTCAATGGATTCTGTTAAATTTCTAATATCTCCTGCTCTTATGTTAGTTCCAGTTACTTGTAATGCTGAAAAGGTGAAGCTATGTGTTTCTCCTGCACTAATAACATGTTTAGATAGTGCGTTTACTTCAGAATGAATACGGATTTGATACAAATGCTCTCTTATTCTTTCTTTGAACATTCTGTCAGTTTTTCCTATATAATAGGATGTGCACATTAAACATCTGGCTAGGTAAATCACATGCTTAGTATTACAATTAGCATCTACCTTTACATCAATAAAATCACCTGTCAAAGGATGTATAAATGCATTGACATTTGATATATACTGACAATAATTACACTTATTACAAGTTGTAGTGCCTTCATAGCTCTTGTCAACATTATCTACATTTAAAACATTGCCACACAGTAATCTATGTAAATTGTTCTTATTCCTATACGCAAAACTAGGTATATTTCTTGTATAAATTTAGACACTTCTGAGTCTAAATTGAGAATGTCCCAATGTCTATCTATACAGCTTTTTATCTCTTGTATGTCTTGTGTATAATATAAGGTATATCTTAAATATTTATTAATTTATTTATTAATTTAATTAATTTATTAATTTATATGCATATATATTCTATATGCAATTTCATATTCACATTTACATTTGGACATATGTACATATTTTTGTCTTAAATTTTTATTGCATAAATTCGTGTAATTACATTGGGTATGATTTTTTATGTGTATGTATGTGTGTATGGGTGGGCATATATATATATATATCATATATGTATATATGTGTGTGTATATATATGTGTATATGCATGTATGTGCATGTATATGTGTATATTATGTGTGTATATTTGTGGGTGTGTATATATGTATATATGCATCACCAACATTTGCAGCACTTTTTTCACATAATATATTGTAATGCTTTGGTTTACATTTTTTATATATATACATATATATTTATTATGATATTTGTAGTTAATAAGATATATTTTAAAATTATTGGTATTGTTTCTGTTTGTTATTAATTTAACAAGCAGTAAAAATGATGTGTTTTTAAGATAAAAGAAATACATAAAATTTTAATAGGCACACCAAGTTCATATGTAATTGAAAAGCTTTTAATATAGAATGTTTGTTTATGTTTTAAAACTTTGGATGCAAAAGGAAGGTGTCTCTTTAAAACTAAATTGTTTTAGTTTGATAATTGAGTCTGAAGTTGTATATATAGCAATCTGTATTTCTATTTGTTTGTGGTTTGACAAAGCTTATCAGCGAAAGCGCTTACCGAATAAATATATTCTTATACCAACATTTTGATTTTTTTGGACTGAAAAGTCAACATTTAAAGAAGTTATTCAGTGTATTGGTTTCATCTAGCATTTGAATTGGCGTTTTGGCGCCAAATCTGTGACTATCATCTGAACTTTTGGTCTAAGAACTTTCATATACGGGGAGTGAGTTACCAACAGGAGATTCTATTATTTAGTAAATACTGGCTTTTATCTGTTTCCTGTTGGTTTTCTTGAATTTGCCAAGGACAATCGTTTTATTACTATGCATTTTAAATATTTATATATATTTTGTTGTATAAAATACTTCAAATATAAACCTTGATTAAAAATATATATAGAAAGTTTCATACAGATATTACAAACACAAACCTGAAATGCTTCTAAAATGTTTTTTGAAATAAAGCTAAACTGAATCTAAATAAAATGGAATACCACCATCTAGTGGAAATTAAATTAAATGCATGTTTATCTTGTTAAAAAATTATTATATAAAAACGAACCATTTAATGCTTACAAATACAATCGTCTTCTTCTTCTTTCGTTTTTTCCCGGTTAGGGGTCGCCACAGCGGATCATCTGTCTGCTCATGATTGGCAGTGGAGTTTTACAGTGTCGAGTTGCCAGCCCGGTGCCCAACCTTCCACAGAAGGCACACACACTCATAGCTAGGACCAATTTGGAGTGTCCAATCCACCTACTGCATGTCTTTGGGATGTGGGAGGAAACCGGAGCACCCAGAGGAAACCCACGAGACCACAGGGAGGAGATGCAGACTCCACACAGAAGGCACCCCAGCCGAGAATCGAACCGGAAAACCTCTTGCTGTGAGGCGGCAACGCTAACCGCTGCACCACCGTGGTACAATATGAATAAATGAAACATAAAATGATTTTATGTTTAGCTTTACTTCACAAAACTTTTTAGAAGCATTTCAGGTTTGTGTTTATATCTATATGAAACTTTCTATATATTTTTTTAATCAAGGTTTATATTTGAAGTATTCTATACAACAAAATATATATACATATTTATTTATTTTTAACATTCAGATTCATTTACCTTTAAGGTCCATGTATTTCAATGCATTTTACATGTTTAATTGAATCTGTTTATCCATTGGTTCATTTGAACTAGATTAGTTTATTTATTCATCAAAGGAAGAGAGGCTAGGTATCTGATGAAGTTATTTTGATGAAAACATATGTGGATTTACTTGTACAGTGTTAATGTGCTGCTGTGAGTTTGTTTGCTGTGTTGCTGTGATTTCGTTTGCTGTGGATTTATTTGTGCTTGTGTCCATTAAAGAAGTCTGTTTGCTGAGCTCTGTTTCTGCCTTATTCCAGGTTTACTAAATCTGGTACAAAACCGACAGCCAGGCACGTTGTGATCAGGGCCTAGGCAAGGAATACGGTATAAATGGAAATCCTTATGAGGCATTTCCTTCCCACAAGTAATACAATTATTAACTTTTTCTGATATCAGTAAGGAGCAAGAAAAAAGTTTCCCCAACAGGGTACTTAGCTTTAGTGAAGACTTCGGTTCTGAAACTCAAACTCGAATATTTCAGGAATTGGCCGACCGGCACTTGCGAAATGCTTCTGCTTCAGGCACCTCGCAGCAATCAAGACTAAAGAAAATGGCGTCGGTTGCTTGTTTTATACCCCTGATGACCTGACGTCATGGAAGAGGAGACAGCAACTGATGCAGGACCCAAGACTTTGGAATTCAAGCCGACTGAGGGCAACCTGCCAGCAGAATACCCAAATGTAATGACTGCAACAGTGAAACACGCAGAACATCTAAAAGGGAACCTAGGGAGTCGGATAGAGAAGGGGAACTATTTTCCAGGAATCCATGCAGAATTGCCCCAGCAAATCCTGCTCTGCTTCTAGAAAGTGTCCAATTTGTAATGTTTCGTAAAAGTGTGAAAAGAAGACCAGGTGGCTACTTGCAAGATGGAATGGGCATCTAGACCCTTGTAGGAGGCCCCTGAGGATTCAACTGATCTAGTGGAGTGTGCCTTGACAGATGCTGACAATGAAAATAGCAAAACAAAACAGCCTTAGAAATCCACGAAGATATAGTTTGTTTGTTTGGATACAGGCAAGCCCACAGCCCTGGGATGAAATGGCACAGAGTTGGTCAGACTTCCTGATAGACTTGTCTTGTCAAAGTAAAATCTGAGTTGTCTATGCACATCTAAAGTGTGCAAAATCCTCTCACTGGAGGACTGAGGAGAAGGGAAGAAGGTAGGCAATTGAATGGACTGATCAAGTGATAACTCATTTACAAATTTTGTCATGAAAGTAGGATTAGTTCTCAAGGATATCCTACCCTTATGGAAGGCCAAAAAGGAAGGTGTAGCCATTAAAGCCTGAATCGCAGAAACCTTTCTGCCAGAGGTTAAGGCTACAAGAAGCACTGTTTTCCATGTGCAAAACTTTAGGGAACCAGAAGCTGCTGGTTCAAAAGGGACGTGGGTTAAGTTTTTCCAGTACATAGTTGAGGTCCCAAGAAGGAGGAACTGGTTTCCTGGGGAGTCTTAAGTGTAGGACACCTTTTAGAAAAAGCTCGACTTCCAACCTGGAAGCTAGGAGAGGAGTCAGAGGCAAGCAGGCAGACAAGGCAGAGCAATGGACGTTAACTGAGGAGTAAGCAAGATCACTACTGAGTAACTTACACAGGTAGGAAGCCACTAGGGGAATGTCTGCACCAAAGGGATAATCTTCTCCACTTGGAAATGCAAGATTTTCTAGTAAAGGATTTCCTGGCCTCCTGCAAAACCCTTAGCACTTCCTTAGAGTATAGGTGCCTGAAAGGAATCAAAAGTTGATCACCCAGAGGGTCAGCTGTAGAGATAGCAGATGTGGGTAAATCAATGATCTCTTGTCCTGAGTGAGTACGTCCAAACAGTGAGGTAACTTGTAGTGATGACCCTTGGCTAATTGCAGAAGATGGAACCAGTGCTGTCTTGGTCAAAAGGGAGTCACTAACAAGATTTTGGGTTTGTCCTGTTGCATTTTCAAAAGTACTTTCAGAATTAAGGGGAAGGGGGGGATGCATAAACATCACCTTCCACGAGAAAGACAGAGCATCTACCCTCTACACTTGAGGATGAGGAGTCCTGGCATAAAAACAAGGAAGTTGTCTGTTTATAGGGGAGGCAATTAGGTCCAGTTCTGGTATACCCCACCGATGAACTAGGTTCAGGAACACATCCCTTTGGGGCATCCACTCGTGACATTGTGTCATGGACCTGCTTAATGTGTCTGCCACAGAGTTCTGAGCTAAGGGAAGGTACACAGCTTGCAGAGTTACCTTGTATAAGGCAGTCAATTCCCAAGCTTTGATGGCCAACCAACAGAGGAGATTGGTACATAAACAAGCAGGGGGGCACAAAATCCTAAGGACCACTGTATTGTCTGTGAGAATCTTTAGGGGGTCCTGGCAAGAATACAGGGTGAAAGGTCTGTAAGGCTAATGGTAAGGTCCTCATTTCCCTGATGTTATGTGCCTTCCTTTGAGATGGGGACCACAGACCCTGAACCTTTCTGGAAGCAAAAGTTGCTCCTCACCCCAAGTTTGAAGCATCTATAAAGAGTTGCTGAGCTGGCTGAGGAACCTGAAGAGGTAAGCCAAAATTCTGATTGAGTTTCTGCATCCACCAACCTAACTCTGCTTTCAGGCAGGGAAGAAGGGGGATCATGACATCTAACGGATGAGCATGCTGGGACAAAACTGTCTTTAGAAACCACTGGAACTTTCTCATGTGCAGCTTTGCAAAGAGTAGCATGAGAATAGTAGTGGCCACGAGCCCAGTAGTCTCAAACTCCCTGGCTGTGATAGAAGGGAGAGGCAGAAGAGCTTCCATGAATGCACTGAGACAGGTTGCTTTCTCCGGAGGCAGAAAAACCCTCATCAAATCTGTGTGAAACCTGAACCCCAGGAACACAAGACCTTGACTTGGTGCGAGACAGGACTTTTTTAGATTTATTGTGAAACTCAGTGTCTACAGAAAAGGTATGGCTAGGTTCAGATGCTGGGTTAAGAGTTCTGGGCTGCTGGCCAGAAACAGCAGATTGTCCAATTATGGGTAGACAAAGTTCTTTCGGCCTTAAGTATGCAATGGATGGGGCTAGGCACTTTGTGAATACCCTTGAAGCAGTAGAAAGACCAAAGGGCAAGGGAGTAAAAGTGCAAATAACCCACTGAGAAATGCAAAAGTCTTCTGAAGAGGGGGTGTATAGTGGCATGCAGATATGCATCGTTGAGGTCCAGAGAAGCTAAGAAGGCTTGAGGGGTTAACAGTGGCGGCAGCAGAGTAGGTAGGAATAGCAGTCTGAAAGAAGGCACCACAAGGAAGGTGGTTCATAGGGAGAGATCCAAGATAGGCCTCCAAGGGCCATCTTTCCTTGGAACTAGAAACATCCTGGAGTAAAATTCCCTTCCCTGCTGTTCTGGAGGGACAGACTGAATTGTGCCTTGGTTGGAGAGTTGCTCTAGAATTGATGGAAACAGATGCAGTTGACTCGGGGGTTGAGTTATTCCCTGAAAGGGGGGAGGGTCTTCAAAGTCATGAAGTACCCATTTTGGATAATGGAAATCACCCAGGAATCCTGAGTGATCTCCATCCAAGCTCATAGTGAAAGGGAGAGGCGAAGAGATGGGGGGGGGGGGGGGTATTACTCGGAAGAGGCTGCAAGGTGTCACAGAGAACTTTGTCTGGATGGAAAAGGCTGCTGTAGGAGTAATAGCCTTAGCCTGAGGGGGCCCTCCTAGAAGGCTTGTGGGGTCTAATTCCAGAGGGAACAGATATGGAGGAATGAGCAGATTTCCTAACAAAGTATGTGGGAGTCTGGGATCTTAGAAGCAGCTTGAACACATCTAAAAAGTCTGGCAGCACTGGAGGGACTACTGAAGGTGCAGAAGCATCCATATGTAAAAGCCCATATCATCTCTTCTGTTCTGAGATTTGTGAGGAACCCCATTTAAAAAAAAAAAAAAAAAAAAAAAAAAAAAAAAAACTAATTTTATTAAATGCTTCCCCAAAAGGGAGCTCTTACATGGGAGAGCCCCCTCCCATTAGACTCCTCCTCTGGGGAAGCATATTCCAGAGGAGAGGGAATTTGAGTGGCATATGCTAGAGTCTCCTCATCAGATGAAGACTCCTCAGATTCTGAGTCCTGAATTTGAAGTTCTGCAGGTTGTCCTGGAATAAGGCCTTGGGACCTGGATGGCTGCACTTGCTATGGGTGATGGTGAAATCACAAGCTTCAAAGCCATCATTGCCTTAACACCCTGGGAAAAAAACTCCTAATTCGATGTTGGGGTAGAGGGAGCTGTGACACGCCTATTACTTCTTTTTCACAGGCCTTTCTTGATGTGGCGAAATGGCTGTCATAGGCCTCACCTCCGTTAGTTCTTTGGACAAGGAAACTGGAGTATTTCCTGAGTCTTCTGCAATTACAAGCCGCAATTCCCCCAAGTCATGTGAACCGGATGTCTGTACAGCCTCGGATGTGCTAGGATCCTCACCCCTGATGGCTTCCTTCCCGGTACTTGCCGAGGGAGCTGACCCTCCGTCTGATTGTACCATAGGATTTTCATCAATGTCAAGGGGGCACATCTGAGGGAGCAGGTACAGCTAAAGAGAATTCCTTGCTAACCTTCCTCTTAGCAGATGGCTTGGAAGTACTTGCTGAACCCTCTGAAGCGTCCCTAGCCAAACATTTGAGGCTCTTGTTTTCCAAGTATAAGTTTAAAACTGACAGACTGCACAAAGCTTTGGGAATGAAGGCCTGACACACAGAACAGGACTGGCAGTCATGAGTAGGTCCTAAGCAAAACAAGCACAGCTCATAGCTATGTTTATGGGGAATTTGCCTTCCACACCTACACTTATCCTTCCTGGATGACATTAACAAAAGAAAAGGCAGTAGCAGCATATTAAATCCCCTATGGGGTACTTATCTGAAGCTGTAAGATGAACCTATGGGATCAAAAAGCAGACCGAACATGAGTCAAACTTTCCGAATGGCCGCGAAAAAGTTCTGAAGATGGTACATCTGGACGTCCCTTTTATGGATAACATTGTTTGTGCCTATGTGCGATGTCCCACGTACAGGCAGTGGCTCTAAGCTTTTGTATACAGGTCGGATGTTGGGTCATTGTGAGGAGTACAACCCATATGTAAAGAATACTACAACACTGAATAGGAGGACATAAGAACCTCCTCTGCCCCAACATGTTAATATGTCAAGAGAAGAAACCTACCAAAAAGGATGCCCAGGACATTCCCCAAGGAGAATGTAGGCAACCAGGCTGACTAATACAGACTTCCCTGTTCTCACTACCCTAACACAACATCCATTGCAGAAAGCACCTAAACAGGTAAGGCAGGCATGAGACTCAGTTTCCATGGTGAAGACATGATTCTACCTGATCTTACAATCAAGGAAGATCTCCAAAACAGCTAGAGTCCAGTCCTGTAGGAGATCCATGAAAAGGCTGAGAGAAATGCAAAGTTGAGAGTCCAGATCTTAATGCAGTAAAAGAATTCAACTTTCTGGAAGCCCTGTCACTCCCTCAGGCCTCCCTCCCTGGCAGCATCAGAACAGGATATGGTGCAACACTGGGGATAGCTAACTGTTCAACCCCCTAAAAAGATCACAGAAGACACAGCATTGGGGTAGGAAGACAAGGTCTTATATTGATCCACAATAATGCAATTTAGGGCACTAGTCTTCCTGGAAGATGCAACAAGTTACGGATGCCTCCACAATTGCAAGACAAAAATCAAAGACAGGCTCCATGAGAAGGATAACCACAGTACTCAATAGAAAATGCTGTTCAAATAAATTCCAGCCTCAGGTCTTAGCCTAAGTTCCACAAAAAAATTAAACCAGATGCTCTCTCACAAGCAGCCTGCACAGCTTCAGTCTTACAAACAGAGATCCTAAACACTGGACTTCTGCTGGGAACTAAATAGGGAGAAAGCAAACAGACTCCTGACTCTCTACACACTGAATCAAGCCACGGATCACGAAGGCACAAACATTCAGTGCGTAAGAGGAGCTTAAGCTAGGCAAGGCCCACACACTTGGATGCACATGTACAAACAGCAGACTGTGACAGGGAGATACCTACACTGGGTGGAAGCTAGCATCCAACTGAAACTCATACAGGTGAAACATGGCTAGGCGTAAAAACACCCCATTGGTCATTAGCATAGCATACACCTATGAACCTAAACTAGATATCTGCAACTCCAGCTTTCTACCTAAAGTAAAATAAAATGCTGAATGTATCTTCTTCTTCTTCTTTCGGCTTTTTCCCGGTTAGGGGTCGCCACAGCGGATCACCTTGTCCGCACATTGAATGGCAGTGGAGTTTTATGGTGTCGAGTTGCCAGCCCGGCGCCCAACCTTCCACAGAAGGCACACTCCTACAGCACACCTAGGGCCAATTTAGAGTGTCCAATCCACCTGCAGCATGTCTTTGGGATGTGGGAGGAAGGAGCACCCGAGGAAACCCACGTGACCACAGGGAGGACATGCAGACTCCAGAAGGCACCCCAGCCAAGGATCAAACCAGAGAACCTCTTGCTGTGAGGCGGCAATGCTAACCACTGCACCACCGTGGCCGCCCTAAAATGCTGAATGTATAATAAATTAAATTAAATAAATGAATACATAAATAAAACACAGCTGTTGCAAGAGGGTCTTGATGCAGAGAAAGCATTCAACAGAGTCAGCTGAGATTTTACAAATTGGGTAATAACAGGGTTAATAAGGGCACAAGTGGTCAAATGCATGAATTAAAGAGGGGAGGGTTTCAGTCTGACAAGCTGTGTTTGACTAGAACCACCAAGCAGGAATGTCAATTTTCCCTTGCGTTATTTCCTCTATATTTGCAGCTAATAATAAAGAAAATAGTCACCTAGACAGAGTAAGGCAGTACAAATTCAAGGACATAACTGGAATGGTAATCATGAACGGCTAACTATATTTACAAATGATGCTACTTTGTACTTGATAAAACCAGAAAAAGAAATTCCAGTGATGTGGATAACTGGGGAAGTTTCAAACTTTTTGGAATACATAATAAAACAAAGAAAAACAGACGATACTGCTGATATACCTAATGCATTAATTGGTTTAGAAATACCCATACTTACAGGGACACAATAAAATGAAGCATTCAGGTGTGTGGATTAAAAATTACTCTGTTATGGCAGCCGAGAATAACGGGGGGAAAAACAGAAAACATTAAATGCAGAAAAACTAAAAGCTTATGATTATGGAAATGGATATTAAGATACAAGAAATGGAAATATATTACATTATTCATTCTAGTTCTTATATTATTCATTCTAGTTCTTCACAGCTTCTGATAAATTGGTTCATTCTCTGTGACACCTATACCCTAACTTAGGAAGCACATGTACTTAAACCTAACAGTGTACACACATTACTGTTTACTTTTCGATAATTACCTGTTTCAAACAATCAATGCAGAAATTTTTTAATTCTTATAAACAATTTATAATATAAGGTCGAGTGGCGTTCGAAAGACATGCGTAGAATGGGCGTGCCTTCATTGAAGGTTGGGGGTCGAGCTGACATCTCGGCACCCGTAAAAAAAATCTACTGCCATTCATTAGCGGGCCAGAGTTCTACTGTGGCGACCTCTAACCGGCAAAAGCCGAAAGAAGAACACACGCTTTATGAGTCTTACAGTACTTAACGTATGTTTTACTATACTTTTTACCACACCAAATCATTTCTTGAACTTGTCATTTTTTTCCCTTTGACATTTATCTCCTCCAAAGTGTGATTCTTTATCAATTAAAACTTTTAGAATGTGTGTGTATATATCCCCCCTTGCCTCCCTCTCAACTGCTAAGGCCCCATCTTTTTTCTTCCTCAACTACCAATGCAACTCAAATTTCTTATCTTACTTTCTTCACCACTAGCTTCCCTCCAGTCAGTCTTCCTTCACCACTAACTTCCCTCCAGTCAATCTCCTCCTCAGCTTCTCCTCTGGTTTCTGAGTCTTCTCATTGGATTACATTGCAAGGACTGTCTTGCTGACTTCACATGTCATAAATTGTTTTAAATTGTTTTAAATCCATATTTAGTGTAAAATGTTTCTATGATTTACTTATGTCTTTTCTTTGTATTATGTACTTTTTAATTGCTTTGTATAATGATTATTCACGCTTTTCCTTTAATTTTTGTATTAATCACTGCATTCCTAAATTTTGAAATGGAGCTTTTCTCCTTGGGTCTCTGCTGAAAAAGGGCATCTTGCCCAGTCAGACTAACCCGGTTAACAAATGTCAAATAAATAAATAAATTGCTAATATTTTGTCTGGGGAGTTGTTTTCCCTGAGCTTTTGCTGAAAAGGTGATTTGATGCACTCAGACTTTTCCAGTAAACAAACTAATGAATTTATAAGCAAAATGCTTTAAGTTCCTTTTGGCTTATACAAAAGTCAGGCATATTTTTATTAATTCTCAAACAACTTCTCTGGTTAAACAAAAGTAATGTACTTACCTTAACGCTAGATCTGTGTTGTCTTCTTCCATCTGGCTAAACATACAGGTTTATCAGGTCCGATCCGATCCAAAATTGGCAACTTTTCAAGTTCTCAGACCCAGGGCGCAGGCTCCTCCCTTCTACCCACAATCTCCTTCCATTCCTACAGCACCTCAGATCGAGTTCACCCACCTGCACCTGAAACATACCTCTATAGTATCTAATATAAGGGAAACAAGAGAAGAAACAAGCCAGGACATAGTGCAAGACCATTTTTTTTACTAGATAAGGCTCTGGACAGGTCCAATACGGTTAGTAGAGTTTCACAAAAGTACCAATTTCAACAAGGGAGATGGAAGGGAAGAAGGGAAGGTTGTGCAGGACAGAAAACAACACTGGTCTGTCACTATGGTAAGTATACAAGTGCATCAGATAATTGTCTTTTCCATCCATATCAACATATAAGACAGGGTCCCATCATCTAGAAACTCCACAGTGGTTTCATAGAAAAATATTCTGAAGGATGGTGGAGCCAGAAGACGCACAGGATCTAGGCTGTAGGTCCAACTTGTAATGGTTGACAAAAGCATGAACTGAAGACCAAGTAGCCACAGCACAACCACCATCTATGGGTACTCTGGCAAAAAAAGCTGCAGATGCTTCAGCTGCTCTAGTTTAGTGGGCTTTAGGCTTGTAATGGATAGATGGTCCGATAGCCACTTAGACAAAGTGACTTTTGATGCATCATCTCCCAATTTGGCCTCGGAAAAAGAAGACAAAAATCTGATCAGTCTTCTTAAAACATTTGGTACAATGCAAATAAAATCTTAACTGACTGAACATCCAACAAATGTAACATATTCCTCTTTATTAGAAAAATTTGTCAAGTCAATGTCTTGAATAACAGCAGCTTCCCAAGCCACTTTAGGGAGAAAATTAAGACTGGTTAAAGAGAAACCTTATCCTTATGGAAAATCAGACAAGAAGGTTTGTATGAGAATGCTTGCAATTCTAGAATTCTCCAAGCTGAATCGCCACCAGGAAAATAGTTTTCTAAGACAGAAATTTGGGTACTGCTGGAGCTGCTGGTTCAAATGGGGTTCTAGTCGAGGCCTGAAGCCCCTGTGATTATCTAAAAAGGAAGGTTCCTCAAAAAAAGAGACTTTGGACAGTCTCAATGAAGCAACAGAGGTCCAATTTTCACCAAGTTGAAAGTTAGAGATGACTGCCAACTATACTTTGACGGGAGAGAAACTAACACCTTTCTAAAATATCCCTGCTAAAAAATCCAGAATAGAAAGTAACAGAGTCAAAAAAAAAGGATCAAGCCATTTGGAGGAGGTCCAGATAGCAAATCTCTACCACTCACTTATATAGAACTGTCTGGTGGCTGTTTTTGTGAAGAGGATTGGATATAGAATACAGAAGGAAGCCTGACATTTCTAGCAATCACTGGAATTAGACAAACCAAGTGGTTAATCTCAAGGCTTTGATGTCATGTTGAGGCTGACTGGACGAGAGAGACATGAGATCTGGAAATGGATCAAGCAACCAAGGAGGGTGTTTCAGATAAGGTCAAAGGAAGAGGAACTGAATTTGAAAAGGCCAAAGGGGGTGATTACAATCACAGTTGCTTTGCACCAAATCACTTTCCGCTTATAACATTTCTTCAGAAAGGGTGGAAATACACAGAGGAGACTCAGCAGTCAAGTGAAAAGAACAACAACCCTCAGTGACAGTCACAACTGGGGTATCCAGGCAAAGTAGTTGCTGCACTTGCTGGTGAGAGAGATTAAAGAGATCACAACAAGGCTGGCCCCCATGGCTGAAGATCATGGTTGTCATTGGCAAAGACCACTCGTGAGGCAGAAGAATGGACCTGCTCAATCTGTCCACTAAAACACCAGAACTCCTCAGGATGTGGGTTCCCAATAGGAAGTGTTGGGAAGACATTGCCCATTGTCAAACCCTCATAGTTTCTCAACATAGTGGAGAAAAAAAGAAGTTATGTACTCACCATAACGTTCCATGTTGGTAGTCCATCTCACCCTTCATTTTTACATATGGGTTTGGAGCCGATCCTCGGCTCCGACTCGGCCGATTTACAAGCTCGAAGACTTCTGGTTGGCTCTTGGCAAAGCAGGTATCCCAGAGTGCACCAGTACAAACCCCAGATCTTGTTTGCTGCTCATTAGAAGAAATAACCATAACAGACAAACCAATACTAAAGGGTCTCCAACCAAAGATAACCAAATTATTACCATCATCATCTCCAGATCTTCCAGGATGGGGGCAGGAGGGCAGGTTGGTAAAATTGAAGGGTGAAATGGACTACCAACATGGAACGTTATGGTGAGTACATAACTTCTTTATGTTGTGTAGTCCAATCTCACCTTCATTTTTACATATGGGACATCGTCCCTAGCGCCTTATTCTTGGGTGGCTCACTGGAAAATACTCCTAAGCACCATAGAGCCAAAGGATGCTCTACCCCTAGAAGCTAAATCCAATTTGTAATGTGTAATAAAAGTGTGAGGGTTAGCCCACGTAGCTGCTGCACAATTATTATCAAGTGGGACCCTGGCTTGAAAGGCTGCAGAGGTAGACAGCGACCTAGTAGAATGAGCCTGGATCCTGCAGGGTAAAGGTCTACCCTCCGAACTGTAGATAAAGGCTATGCAACTGGAAATCCAGTTAGATAGTGTCACTTTAGAAACTGGTAAGCCCAATCTGGAGTCAGAAAAGGAAATGAATAGTTGATCTGATTTCCTAAATTCCTTGGTCCGCTGTAAATAAAAACATAGTTGGCTATGAACGTCCAGCTGATTAAAACGGTATTCAGCTGCATTACAGTGATTAGGGAAGAAAACTGGGAGTTCCATAGATTGATTTAAAGTAGCAGGTGAACAAACTTTGGGGACAAAGGAGGGATTAGTACGCAGTGACACCCTGTCTTTGTGAAAGATCAAATAAGGTGGCTTAACAGGCAAGGCTTGTAGCTCCGATACCAGTCTAGCTGACGTGATAGCTACCAAAAACAGAGTCTTCAAAGACAAAAATTTCAATGAAGATGAGTGGGAAGGTTCAAACGGGGGAGAAGTCAGTTTGGACAACACAAAATTTAAATCCCAAGAAGCCACAGGTTCTGGAAGCGGTGGTCTCAATAGAGTGGCTCCTTTCAAAAAGGTCTTGCATAGCTTATGAGACATTAAATTGGTATCCGGAAACCCTAAGTGAAAATGAGAAATTGCCGCCAATTGGACTCTGATAGTGGCAGCGGCAAATTCTTGCTGTAAAAGCTCAGAGAGAAATTCCAAAATCACAGGGATAGAAGAAGTGTAGGGATCTACATTCATTTTCTGTGCCCAAATAGAAAATATTTTCCATTTACTGCCATACAGCCTCCTAGTTGAAGGTTTATGGGAGGACATAAGAATATGTGATACTGAGGATGATACATCACGAAGCCTGACTAGGGATGGAACTGGAGCAGCCACGCTGTCAATTTGAGGATGTGGCTTGAGGGATGCAATGAACCTGACATGTGAGTCAACAGATCTGGTGCTGGGTCCAGGATCCAAGGATCGTCCAGGAGAAGAGGCTCGAGGAAAAGGGACCTGACGAGGCCAGTAAGGAGCAATGAGGATCAACTTGCTTCCCAGCCAACTGGCTTTCTGAATCACTTTGGCAATGAGAAAAAATGGAGGAAAGGCATACAGAAGTCCCATGGGCCAATCATGAGCCAGAGCATCTCTGGGTGTCTTCCCCGGTGGGGGAATGAGGGAAAAATAGCTGCTGCATTTGGCATTAACTGGACTGGCAAAAAGGTCGCAGCAAGGCTGTCCTCATTTTCGGAAAATCTGTTCCGCTGTTTCCCGTTTCATAGACCACTCGTGAGGCAGTAGAATTGCCAGGCTGAGCTTGTTGGCTATCACGTTGGTCGTCCCTGGAATGTG